>NC_034409.1:60819178-61097742 GCF_002078875.1 Numida meleagris | reverse complement strand
ACGCGGCCGAGTTCGTGCCCCCGCCCGAGTGCCCTGTGTTTGAGCCCAGCTGGGAGGAGTTCAGCGACCCGCTCGGTTTCATCGGCCGCATCCGCGGCTTGGCCGAGAAAACCGGCATCTGCAAGATCCGGCCCCCCAAGGTACCGCCCGCCTGGCGCGGGGGCAGGGCGGGATGCGGCCGCAGCCGGGGGCCGAGGGAAGCCGGCGGCTCTGGGGCGCGGCGGGCGGCTGGAGCGGGCCAGGCTCTGTCCCTGGGCCGCCTTCGGGGGTCGGGAGCCCCTTCGTCCGTTCTTCGAGTGTTTCCGGCCGAGTTTGCGGTGCTCGCTGCGGCTGGGATACCCCTGGGGTTGTTCTGTCCCCGTGCCCCAGTTGCTGGGGTTCCGTTTGTCCCCTTCCTCGGGCTACGTCAGGGACGCAGGGAACCTATGCGGTCCTTGAGCTTAGAAGTGGTTTTGGAGCGGGCGAGAAGCCTGTAGGCACGATGAGGGCCTGGGCTTGATGCTCTTCTTGCTTTAAAAACCAACGAACAGCGTCTGGGAAAGCTGCAGTGCGTTATAGCTGAAAGTAGGCATTTGCACTCTAAGTGGTGGGGGTGGGGGGGAGGAAAGGAGGAAGGACGTGCCTTGTAAAGGGACCATTGTTTGTAAACAGCCTTCAGACTGTTAGTGGAAGTGGCGACCGGCCTGTTTGTGCACAGGAGTTATGTGTTTGTGTTAGCAGGTTAGAACGTTGGAGCTGAACATCTCCAATGGGCTGGTGCAGAAAGGGGTGTTTTATGGTGTCTTGCTCTGCGACCATTCAGACAAGAACATCAAGCAATGCAGGAGCTCAGAGCCTTCTTCATGACTAAGTACAAATCTATAAAATAGGAGAGTGGAAAATAGTGAAGGAGAGAGAAAAAGAACGTGAAAAGAGGAGCTAAGAGTAGCCTGGATACGGGGACTGCCAATTAGATTCTATGATCCTTCCTTTCCTGACCCCCACAGGGTTGCTGGAATCTGTTTAGGTGGTTTAATGTCATGGTGAAATCTTGACCTCCAACGGGCTGCCCTTTCTAAAATAAGCAGAATGGCTTAGGTTGGGAGAGAGGCCATGAGAAACCGATCCAGATCCGATTCATTGAGAGCACCTAGAACTTTCCTAGCCACTGAAGGCTGCAATGTTTCTCTGCGATTGTTTGGCAGTTGGTGTTGCAGGGCTTTGCTGGATGTGTGCATCAGGTTGGTTTGCAACCTGCAAAAAAGGACTTATTTGGACACCTGATGCTAACCTTGCTGATTTGTGATTCTTTTCCATTATTAGAATCTGTAAATATTTTACAGTTGTACTTGAGGACTTCAAATACTGCAGAAATTCAGTCAACAAATGTGTAGTGTTTCTTGTCCATCTGTGATGTTTTATCCTTATTCTGTTGTATTTAATGCCTGGTAGACTACCTACTGTATCTTTAAGATTCCTTAAAAGGTACTAAAAAGCTGAATTATACTTGTTCTGATGTCATAACGCAGTTTAGAGAGAAGAGATGGATCTGGGAGGTGTGTGTGGTTGAACCAAGTGCTGACTGTTCAGAAAGTCACTTTTTAGGACTGCATTTCTGTTGAAGTGTTGGACTCCTGACTGCTGTTATTATCTCTATTGAAATATGACTGTAGGCAAACATGGGAAAGTTACATGCATAATAGTGTATGTTATTTGTTGTTTATCACTGTTGATAGTGACAATTTTGCAATGTGCAGGAAATAAAGAACTTCTTTAAATAAATGCCAGCAAGCAGCATGATCTCTTTCAAGTGTGAGCTCAGTATGAGATGGGGTATACTGAAATGCATTAAGCCTTATTTTCTTTTTTATTTCTAACTTTGTGAAGACTTACTTGTTTTGTCTGACTAAAACATTGTGAGGAGAGCATTTTAGAAGCATGATAATGGCATGAAAGTGGAAAAATATTTCAAATCCTGCTGAAAGTCATTTACTAGGGGGAGCTTGGATGACCAAGTTACTAAGGCCTTTTGTGCATTTTTTCGTGAAGTTTCTTGAAACCCTGAAATGTCTTTCTGTCTCTCCTTAGGATTGGCAGCCTCCATTTGCCTGTGAAGTACAAAGTTTTCGTTTCACTCCACGAATTCAGCGCTTGAATGAACTGGAGGTGAGCCTTTCCACTGTTGATACAATTTTGTGTTTACACTGAAAGCTGTAGGTCTCCTTGCTTCAGATTTTAGAAACCCGTAGACCACATCAGTGTTTATACTTGGCAGTGGCAGACTTCATAGAAAATAACTCTCTCTCCGTGGCTTTTAGAAAAGTCTGGTTTTTATTTTATTACCCAAAATAACCATAAGTCTTTAACGTTCAACTGGAAATGTCTAAAATGAATGCCAAATGCCATGTTGGATAGTAAGAGTAGCCAGTGTCTGGCCTTCAGAGCTCTGCAGGCCATGATTTATTTATTTTTCTTAAAATATTTACTGCTGTTCTGGAGCCTCTGGTTACCTTGTAGTCAGCTATCACGATAATGCCTCTTAAGCATTAAAATGAATTGCTTTATCTTTTATAAGATTAGTTATGGTTGGTTAATTTTATGTTTCAAAAATGTACAGGAGCTTTCTTGAAAACAGCATGAGTAATATTCTGTCCTGGTTTTTCCTTTTCCCTACAGCACTTCTCAAAGCCTTGCACTGTTCATATACCAAAATGTCTTATATCATTTGACTTATAAATGGTCTCCTTATGGAAAGTGATTTTAGTATACTCAAGGGAAGATCTCCTTTTGCATGGTTAAGGCATATAGAAAAGCTGCCTATAACCCCTCCCTGTCGTTTCCCTCCACAGATTTTATTAATTTCTCTATTGTTTCTACTTGGAATGCTGGCTTGAAGTGAGCATTTTGGTCTGAGAATGAGAAATTGTTAGGTAAAAGTTTGGCTTATGGGATTTTAAATGCAGAGAACAAAAGCATATGCAATTTTATGTTTATAAACATCTTTTTATTAAATATTCCTGTATTTATTTTTTTTATCTGAAAAATACTTTCTATGCTGAGTTGTGCTTTGAAAATGTAAACACTATAATGCTTGTCACGTTTTCTGTTAGGTATGCCAGGTATTATCATAATTTTTTGGGGATGTATGCATTCGTCTTCTCTTATTGATTGCAGGCAATGACAAGAGTGAAGCTGGACTTCTTGGACCAGTTAGCAAAATTTTGGGAACTTCAAGGATCCAATTTAAAAATCCCTGTGGTGGAGAGAAAAATACTGGATCTCTATGGTCTGAGCAAAGTGAGTAAGCGAATACCCCAGGGCTTGGTCAGACAGAGATTTCATTTTTCATTCAAGCTTGAGAAGCCAAGCAACAGGGAGGGCTTGTTTTAGAGCATTAATCTCATAAATATGGAGGTTAAATGAGAATGGGGAAAAAATCATAGTGGAGAAAAACCCCATATAAATTGCAAGGTTGTGTTAGACGTGTCTGTTCAACTCACTGTAGTTGAATTATATACAGCACACATTAGTTGCTTGATCATCCTGGTGTTAGCCATTTGAATTCTGGTTGTCCTCTTTTATGTATGGCAGAGCTGCGGGGGTTTGAGATGTTTTCTGAGAAGGTGGTGGCATGCTTGCGTGCGTTTCAGCTCCTCACCTAGCAATTCTGTAATAAATTGTAGTAATTGCTCCCTCCTGTCTCCCAGCAGAGATTTTCCATGTGATGTAAACATGCATCTTTGGGTGTTTATACTGTCAGCTTCTAGAATAATTATTTTAATCTGTTTCCAGCACAGGCTGTGCTTAAGGCTAAAATTTTATGCTGCTATAGTAATCTCCGATGCATTGTTTTTTCAAATTTTCACGCAAATAAAAACTTCTCCTGGAGTTTGTCACTGGCAAAATGTATGTACTGTTATAAACTTTTCTGCTAAGGAAAGGCTATTAATATAAATAGGTAGATTTGTTTAGAAAGGTGACAAATTGAGATATGATAGTACTAAAATTTCTACATGAAACTATTTCCCTATCAAGACTTCCTTCTCTTAGATCTTAGCATTTTTACTTAGCTTCTCTTAAAGACAAGATCGTTCAGAAGTTTCTTCAGACTGTCTGGAATTGCTGCTAGCATGCAGACAAAAGCCGATAATGTCTTCCAGTGTTTGTGTTTATTTTCATGTCTGCTGTGCTTTGCTGGGCTACACGGAACCATCATACTGGTTCTGGAAAAGTCTGAGTCACTGTTTGGAGCTAGAATGTTTACTAAACACCAGATATGGAAATGTAAGCTGATTTAGTTAGCCTATTCACTTTTCTAGCCACAGTTCATGCAGTGATAACTTCAGCACATCTTCATGGGCACGTAAAAGATGAATTGAAATTTAGGAATAGCTTTGTTTAAACTGATTTTATCTTTCCTGTAAATGTGAGAAAAATAATGGTCAAGAATATTATTGTATTACGAGTGCAGATCTCTCTGATTGTGAGAAGAACAGAGTTAACTAATATATTTGTCACTATCACAATTAGACCTTTGAGCTTACTGCAGCCTGAGAAATAAATTGTAAGTTTCACTCCAGTAACAATTTTTGTTTTTTGCTTTAAGGTTTTCAATGGTCTATGAAACGTTAAACATGAAATTTGGTCACTGTATGTGAAGAAATGCAAAACCATACCATAGTATAAATTGTATTAGTCTTATAATAATGTAAATTAAATTACAATCCGTTTGGGTTTTAAATTACTTGGTAGTGAAACCATATGAGGGGAATGGAGGCAATGGAAATGTGGGCAGTGTTTCTGATCAGGCATATAGTCTTTTTTCTTTCTATTTTGTTGCGTGTAACAATGACAATTCCTGTATGTGAATAGCTAGATTCGAAACAATTGAATTCAGGTGTAAAAAGTGAACTGAGGTAAATAGAAGGTTAATTCAGTTTCCTGTCTTTGTACAGTAGTCTATCTCCCATTTGGGGTTTTCTGAGAGTTTCTGTGATTCTGAAGTCCAACACTCCATTCTATGTGGGGTCTGTTAGAATTGGCTGTGCTGCTGGCCAGACTTGTGTTTTGCATCAGTGTAAGTCTGGTGAGAGTTAACTTTTCCGTTTGTTCTGATGATGGGTTTGTATTCTTTCCAACATGTCAGAAATCTTAACTGTTGAGTTCCTCCTGCCTGGAACAGCATGCAGCTTGTGTTTACTAGGGAAGTTGTAATAATAAATATACTAAGGAATGAGGGTAAGTGCTTAATTATAGTACTAATCCTTCAGGAAACAAAAAGCAAACTCGGGTTTCTGTCATTCTTTAATAGAACCTTTTAGCATTTGATTGCTGTAGTTGATTTATGGCTTATATGAGGTGGTGAGAGCAGCTCAAAACCCTTAACTTTTTTTTTTGTGCGTGTGTTTCAGATTGTTGCTGGCAAAGGAGGCTTTGAGGTAGTCACTAAAGAGAAGAAATGGTCTAAAGTGGCAAGTCGGCTTGGCTACCTGCCGGGAAAAGGCACAGGATCATTACTTAAGTCTCATTATGAACGGATCTTATACCCCTATGAGCTTTTCCAGTCTGGGGTCAGCCTAATGGTGAGACACTTCTCTTTCAGGATATGAGGATGGAGTCCAAACTCCTCATGGTTGTTTGTTGCTGCATGCAAAAGTAGAACATAGATCCTGTGCTTTTAGAAGCTGCAACAATGTAGACAAATGTATACCCACCCTAATACTTACTCTGACAGAGTGGTGCTTGAGGTTGTGATATGACCTTGTGTAGTAATTTTTTCACAGCAATTTCTTTATGATACTGAGACTGGCCCTATTAAGGAAAACAGCATGAGGTAGGGATGCCTTCCACTAGATCAGGTTGCCCAGAGCTCCATCCAGCACTTCCAGGGATGGGGCATCCACATCTTCTCAGGGCAGCCTGTTACAGTAGTTCACCACCCTTATCGTGAAGAAATTCTTCCTTATATCTAATTTAAATCTAGCCCTTTTTTCTTATTTTTTTAAACCATTGCCCCTTGTCTTCTCACTACACTCCCTGATAAAATCTGCTTATCTTTCTTTTAGGTCCCCTTTAAGTAAGGCTGAAAAACACCCATGCCCAGGGTGCCTGGGTTAATCAACCCCTTGTCCAAATGGTGTGTACAGTGCTGTGTGACTTCAGTCATTGGCTAATTTCTTAGTGTGGTTCACAAACCATAGAATGATCAACACTACCTGACCAATCAACCCGGTGTTCTGTGCCCTGATCTTCTAGGGCATCCAGAAGCCTAACTTGGACATTAAAGAAAAAGTGGAGGCTGAGGACCTCAGCTCAGATGCGCAGACTTCACCAAAGCAAGGTTCAAGAATGAATGTTGTACTGAAGAGAACCAGACGTGTCAAGTCCCAGGTACCCTTGTTTCTTGATTCTTACGGAGAACCCTTATTCCTTGCACCAGCAAAGCAATACTGGGAGTGCAACAGCCTTTGGCTGTGAAAACCTGCTCAAAAGCACCATGAGGAAGAAATCTTCGCTTAAATAAAATCAGGAGAAACATGTCTCTCTGAGACTTTGTATGCTTGTGGTAGATGCACTGTTAAAAACTTCTAAAAGCTGCTTTTTGTTTATTTACGCTTAGCCTGTGTACTTTGGTAGAGAATATAACTGTGAAAACTGGACGGATTAGCTTTAGTGTCTCCTTGCTGGCCATTTCGTGGAGCATGAGTGAAAGGTGGATTTACCTTGAGAACAAACTCTTATTGCTTCATGTCATTCTATACTTGCTTTAAACACCGTGAAGCTTTGTCAAATGTAGTTAAAATTGTTTGGTTTTTTTTCTAAATACATTTTGCTTGTTACTGAGTTTATAATGGACACTTAATCTCATCTTTGCCTCTGATGTCATGACTGATTCAGACTAAATTGTTCCTTTTAATCTATTCTCTTTACTAACAGAAGCTGACTTGACATTACTTATTGCAGCCACATAGCAATGCATCAATCACGCAAGCAGCCCCTGGCTTTCCAATTGTGTTGTTAGTGAGGTGTCCAAAAAAAAACCTAAGAGTGCTGCAGTTCCTGTGGCAGTTATTCATTGTGTGGACTTCTACTTTGAACCAATCTTGAGAGACAGTGCCAGTGTGACCACTTTCCTCCTGCACGGTGTAAAAGTGTCACTGTGTTATTAAGATCCTGTGGGATTTTTTTCTGATGCTTCTTTCTGTAGAATAACTCTTACCCCTCATTGGAAGAGTCATTCTGTGGTACTTCTGGCACAGCATAGCTGCTTAATTTCATCTAAAGGTGCTGCATTTCTGAAGTGAGAGAGATGATTTCACTTGAATGATCTGCAAAAAGTCAATGCATATATATTTAAATGCCTTTTAGAAGACCTATATACACATTATCTTTTACGCAATTTAGTTATTAAAATAGCTGAACTGAATTCTTCAATACAGGAAAAACTCAACCTACTCACAAAGCAGAAGTATTTCTTGGCTGTGTTGGAAGCTATGTATAAATCTGTGACCGTGTTTAGAAATAGAAATTTGTCCTCAGGATCCCCAAATGACAGAAGTATAAGATCTAGAGAGTACTAAGAAATTGTCCCAGATTTCAGTGTACTTTGTTATTATAGGCAGGACTCTGCTTTTGGTTTGAAGTACACATCTGGAATTGTGCCTGAAATTTAGATTTAAAGCACAGGTAATAAGCAAATAATGTAAACAAGCAAAAAAACCCTATTAAATAAATGTCATTCTGCTCTAGCTGCCGTACCTCAGTGATCCTGTAGTTTGCTGAGTAGTCCAATGCCTAGTTAGTGAGCATAGCTAATTACACTGAATGCTGCATCTCAGGAGATTTTTTTTAGAGTTAAATATATTTTTCCAAAATGATCTACATCTCATTTCTGCACTTGACTTTTCTAAGAATGATTAAGGCAGTAACTGGAAATTACTGAAGTAAACCAAGATCCTTAGAAGAGGGTAGCAGATTTTAGAAAAGCAAATGTTTTAATTTTTAGAGTAAAAAAAAAGTGAAGGAAAATAGGGAATAGAATTCTCCTTTGTGAAATAAGGACTTTTATTTCCAAGGAGAATAGTTTAGTTACGAGAAATTCTGCTTTAAAAAAATAACACATTAATTTTCTATTCCTTTCTTCTGAAGAAAGCTATCAAATAAAAACAATGGAGGAGGGTAACTGAAATTCTTGTGGACAACAATAACAAAAAAAAGAATGAATTTAGGTTATGAAAAGAGATAATCCTTAAAGTTAGGTTAAATTCTTTGTTAGAAAAAAGTAAATATCTTCACAAATTATCTTTTAGGATGTATTTTAACTGACAAGGGAATTCATCTAATGAGGTTACATCCTGACAGTTTCTGGTAAAGTAATGCAGTGCTGGAAGAAAACTATAATGAAGTGCTGTCTTTTTGAAGGTGATCAATTTGGTTAAATAAAAAGCATATTAACATCTAGACGAGTTTCTGAAATTTGAAAACAATTATGGGTAATGTCTGCTTTCAATATTCTGTTACAGTCATGGATGTTTTAAAATGGAATTTTGTTGTTATTCTTTTAATTTGAAAAAAATATGGCAATAGTTCTGTGAAATGATGGAACTCTGAGAGATGCTGACATGCCCAATGTGCTCAAATACTTGAATTCTTGATGGTAACTGTTCTCATCATATTAAATCATAGAATCATAGAATGGCTTAAGTTGGAAGGGTCCTTAAAGCCCACCCACTTCCAACCCCATGCCGTGGGCAGGGCTGCCACCCAACAGATCAGGCTGCCCCAGGCCCCATCCAGCCTGGCCCTGAGTTGGATGGGAGTTTCTTATAAATGATTTTCCTTTACATGAGAAAAGCCTTTGAGTTGTACTTTCTGTTGAGAAGGTAAAAACAAAGATCTTCCTCCGTCTTTCAGGAGGAAGAATGGAATTTCAGATTAATCAAGTTTGGTTTTGCTTTTTCTTTTTGTTACATAAATAACAAAACAAAAACAAGAACATGGAGTTTTGTGCTATTAGCTGTGGAAAAAATGGCAAGGAATGCTTTCACAATTTTGTGTTGAGCTTTTATGTGCTGTCTTGGAGCATACCCCAGAGACTCTCATTGAGGCTATCTATGGGAGATGATTTTCTACGCTCTCTGGGAATGATTTTCTTTCACAACTTAAGCTATCAGGTAGCCTTGCAGTATTTGTAAGTTTTATACAGAAGTCTGATTTTTCAACATGTAACCTGGTTTGTTTGTTTTTTTGCCTGAGTATGAATACGTTATATCCACTTTGTTTTAGTTGAATCTGACTAAGTATGAGCAGTGGAGTTATGAAACACACTTAGGCAATGCGTTTTTAAACAAAGCTATAAAATCAAAGGGAAGTTGTTGCATGTTTGTTATTTAATTTAGTAAATATGATAGCCAAACTGTTTTTCAAGTATTATTGAGAAAATTATCTTAGATCACAATAGCAGGAGGGAAATTGTGGAGATCAGTAATAAATGTTACTGAAGTAATGGAAAATTGCCCTGTGGAAAGGTAACGTGGGTTGATTCTGTCAGCTTGTTAGTTGAGAAAATGGAAAAACTTTTAATGAGTTTCAAATGGAAATGGAATGACTCTGAAGTCTCCAGGTTGTGAGCTTTCTGGTCAGCAGAAATATGATGGTGATCCTCACGGCTTGTTAGCCAAAAAGTGAAGAGTTTAGGAGGAAAAAAATATCACTAGTTAGGATGCAATTTCAGACTGAACTTACACAATTAGTAACATGTCTAAACTGAAAATAATAGCATCATAGAATTCATAAATATTAGAAATTAGTGTATCAGCACTAATGACTTTGCAAAGATGAGGTTTAGCATACTGTACAGAACTCAGTGAGAGCAGAGATTCTAAATATCACTAAGAAATTCACAAGTAATAACAACTAGGAGATTAGATCTTTTAGAGTGTTCTGGCAAGAAGAAAAACAACTGTTTTGGGCTGAATAAATGGAAATAATCAGCTTTTAGCTTTATTACAAGTGCGTTTGAATATCTTATTTTTTTGAACACTTTGTAGGAAAAGTTTTTTTGTGGTGTTTTTTTCCTATTGAATAGAAAGTGTGAGCGTACCTCTTCCCGAGGGAATTTATATCATACCTTATCTATCAGGGCGTAATTCTGTGGATAACAGATGAAATATCCTCCATAATTATGTGATGATAACCACTTCAGTATTAGATACCTGCCTTCTAAATTGATGTACTTGCTGAGACCTCTTAAGATCAGTGAGTTTCAGGAGGGAGACTGAATGGTGGGAATACAGTGGCTTTGTATACCAGTGCTGGAAGGGGTTTTCAGTGTGTAAGAAGGCAACATAAAATACAAAAGGTGGTTGCATTGCAGCTACGAAAAACCAAATGTGGAGGTTCTTTTTGCTGTTAGGCTAGCAGCTATAATGTGGGAAAATGAGGTAGGTCAGTAACGGGAGATGGGAAGAAGTCTGCTGAAATAAAATGCGTCAGCAAACAACTGAACACTGCAGGGCTGCGGAGATATCACCTAAGAGAATGGGTCTTCTATTCACAGATTTTTGAGGATGCGAGGGCACAAAGAGAAGCTGTAATCTCAGAGTTACACTCACAGCATGTCATCATAAATAAATCTGGGGAATAGCTTCAAATTCATTAGTGTCATCTTATATGTCTACTCAAGGAAGAGTATGTGTTAACTTCCAAGCACCTCATGGTATCATGGCTGGGGAAAATATTACTGTGATGTTCTTTTTTTTTTTTTTTCATTATCCTGAATGTTAATCCTAGATCTCGTTTGCTGTAGAAAATGAAAATCACGTCTTTTCATACCTGTTTCCTATCTTTTGATGAGCTCACATTGGGTAATATGGGAGAGTGAAGTGCAAACAACTGATGATGAGAGCTGGAGCAGAAGTATTGTCAGTTTGTGCTGATCTGGTCCTATTTTTATTCTTAGGTGGAGACAGGAGAAATGAGTAGAAATACTGAACTAAAGAAGCTGCAGATCTTTGGAGCTGGACCCAAGATGATGGGTCTGTCATTGGGAGCAAAGGAAAAAGAGGGTAATTAAGTCTTGGGTTCATCACTTTGTAAAGTAACAAGGCTGTTAAATCTTTCTGCGTCTCTCTACATTAACAAGTAGGTAAAGTGTTATAAATGGGAAAAGAAAGTAAATATTTTAGACTTGAATTCATGAGAGATTTTCAGGGTGCTTCATGTAACTTGGCATAGTTTCAACTTTTTATGTACTATATCGTAACCATAACAATTAAGCAGCTGTTGTGTGATCTGAGTGGCTGGGAGGAAAAACTGGATTTTTTTTGACAGTTCTGTAGCTGATCCTACCAGCTAAGCGCACAAATTATGTGCGTAATTCACTCTGTTTTATGAGGCAATTGGGATGACCTGTGAGGATGTGTAAAGTACATTTTCCAGTTCCTGTTTATTTTAGATTGACTGGGTACAGCAAAATGTTTTATCTCTTGCTGGATGATCGGGTAGTTTCAGATTTTAAAGGCAGGTTACCAAACTGGACCTCTGTGTTGTTTTTGCAAGTTGCATCTATCTTCATGTGTTATTAATAACATTTTATTTTACTTAAAGATGAGGTGACACGGAGACGCAAGGGAAACAGATCAGAAGCATTTGGAATGCAGATGAGGCAGCGCAAAGGAACTCTTTCTGTTAACTTTGTAAGTTTGATTATCTTGCTGTGGTTTCTGATAAGAAATTCTTTGATTTACTAAGGTGTTTTTTTCCCAAAACAAAAATCCCTCCCAGATAGGTAAGTG
This sequence comes from Numida meleagris, assembly GCF_002078875.1. Taxonomy (NCBI): domain Eukaryota; kingdom Metazoa; phylum Chordata; class Aves; order Galliformes; family Numididae; genus Numida; species Numida meleagris. Next base: position 61,085,968 of record NC_034409.1, on the reverse strand, counting down.
GATGGACACTGGTGCAGGTGATACTGCTAGTGGGAAGAATGAACAATGTTTTATAAAATAATGCATAGCTTTTACTTCACACAGGAAGGTTGTTACAATGTGAAGGTACTTGATTATACATTTGAAGACTTGCTTTGCCATGCACTTTTTGTATGTGTTCAGTAGCTTGCTTTCTATTTGAGCTCCCCTTCGTGGTGCGATAGTACTACATCTCTTCCTTTAAATATATGTGAGATGCCCCAGTACTTCAGCATTTTGATTATAGTAATATCAGCTGTTTACATCTTCATCCTTACTGTTCTGAGTTTAAACTAGTCATTGTGTCATAGAGTTGTTTGAGTTGGAAGGAACCCTTAAAGGTCATATGGTCCAACCCCCCCTGCAATGAACAGGGACACCCACAGGTAGATCAGGTTGCTCAGAGCCCCGTCCAGCCTGACCTTGAGTGTCTCCAGGGATGGGGCATCCACCACCTCTCTGGGCAGCCTGCTCCAGTGTCTGACCACCCTTATTTTGAAAATAGTCTTCCTAATATCCGAGCTAAACCTCCATCTTTCAGTTTGAAATCATTTCCCCTTGTCCTATCATTGCAGACCCTCTGAAAGTCTGTCCCCTTCCTTGTTATATCTCACCTTTAGATACTGAAAGGCCACTATCAGGTCTCCCCAGGGCCTTCAGTTCTCCAGGCTGAACAGCCCCATCTCTCAGCCTGTCCTTATAGAGGAGGTGTTCCATCCCTGGGATCATTTTTGAGGTACTCCTCTGGTTGCACTGTAACAGGTCTATGTCTCTCCTGTACTTCAGGACTCTACATCTAGACTCAGTACTCCAGGTGAGGCCTCACCAGTGCAGAGCAGAGGGGCAGGATCACCTCCCTCACCCTGCTGGCCACACTTCTTTTGATGCAGTCCAGGATATGGTTGGCTTTCTGGGCTGCGAAGGCACAGTGCTGGCTCATGCCCAGCTTGCCATCCACCAGTATCCCCAGGCCCTTTTCAGCTGGGTTGTGCTTCATCCTTACATCCCCCAGCTTGTACTGCTAGTGTGGGCTGCCATGACCCAGGTGCAGACCTTGCAGTTGGCTTTGAACCTCATGAAATTCACCTGGACCCATATAAGTCCATGCAAGAGGAAATGAGAAAGTGAAATGTTTAGCATTCTGATATTTGACAGTGAAGAAGCAGTGTATCATTGTTCTTTTTCACAGCATGTGACTTTTCACTTTTGAAGTATCATAATTTAGCTTGTGTACGCAACAGTGAAAGAAGATGCATGCTTCTAATGTTCCAAGCAGTAGCTCCTAAGTACAGATTCTACTGTTCCTTTTTTTCGTAGCCTAGAAAAACTAATTTTAATTTAAACCATGAAAGGTCAAGGCAACCAAAAATCTCCAGTAATTATATGAAAATGCCTACGGGAGAAAGAAATTGGAGAAGCTGGTTACTTTAAAAAACAAAACAACAACAACAACAACCCAAAACAAAACATATCATTGTGCCATTGTAGCTAAGTTAGAATTTGTAACTTGAATTTCTTTTTGTGTTACTATCAAGTATACAGTGTTCCTAGGTTGTTTGAGTATCATTTTAAGGATGTTTTCATTTAAAGATATGTTGTCCAGTCTATGCTTCTGTATATAAAACTGTATTTGTATACTCTTTATTCTTGCCTAAAGGAGAAAATGAAAACACTGTAGCAACAGAACTGCTATTTTGGATCTGTATTCCTATAACTGTAATTTTGTGAAATCTGTGACTTAGTGCCATTTGTTTCCATGCTTTTTTCAATGCTTTGAGATCTTCAAGGAAAGCAGTTTAAGTGCACAGGTGATACATTAGCCTTATGTAACTTCTACCTGAAAAATACTGTGCTGCAATATTGTTTAAACTTTTTCCTGATTCATTTATGTTATTGTGAGATACTGTGAAATAACGCATACCTTTTTATCACCTCTCTCCAATTATGTATCATCATAGTCCTACCATGTTTTAATTACGTGAGTAGGAAGGAGGCTTATTTGTGGTTATGGTGTAATCACATATCTTCATTTTGTGAATATGTTTTTCAATGTGGTCTTTGTATTTGACAAACCATCTCTTGAGCTGACAAAAAAAGGGAAAGCATATATTCATATGAAAATGGAGAAAAGAAAGTATTATTAGCAGTAGATAACTGGCAAATGTCATAGAGTAGCCTTGCATTATTATTGCCATTTTAATGTTTTTTAGTTTTGGGAAGAGAACCTGGAGATATTTTGTTTAAGCAACCATTGACCCTTATATAGATATGTGTGTGTGTATATATGTACACATAAATATATTTGCCACAAAAGTAGCTAGTTTGGTAACTAGTTTTAGATCTACAGTATTTGTGGGGTTTTTTGTTTAAAAAAAAAAATGCTGGGTTTCTTAATAGAACTGCAATATTTGAAAACATTGTTACTTAAGATAGTTACAGAGCAATCTTCCTCTTGAGAAGTATACTCTTGCATAGCTAGGAAGTTGCACACATTAACTAGGCTGACATAACTAAGATGGGGTTGATGGCAAGTATTTAAGATAACTGTGTGAATGTTTTTTTGCGACAGTCTAACAGTAAAAACCCCACCCAAACAAGCAAAAAAACCCCTCTAACTCAAAACCACCATTTCTGGTGGGTTTTTAGCTCTGTGAGAGAAGTATCCAGAACACAAGTTGCTCAGTGACTGAAGTTAGTAGTAGCAGAATTTAGAACAAGTGTTACACAGAAGACATTTTTTTAATTGTGATAAAATAATGCACATTTTTTTTCATTTAGATTACATTACGGATCTTTGCTATATTAAATGTTTATGTTAAGTCTTCTGGACAGTACAAGATGCACTAGCTAACAAAATTTGAAACCTGATAATACCTGTGAGACTCCTTTCCCAGTCTATGTTGTTCTTGTTGAGAGGTGATCTTAGACCTCTGCAAAATTTTTTTCTGTTGTTTTGAGTTTAATGCTTTTCTCCTATCACCTGGAATTTGTGTCCTTTATTTTGGAGAAAATGAGAAAGGATTTGGTACCTTTATGTACAGTTTCCTCCCCCTCCCCTTGGAATTTGATAGAAATATGTAGGCTTGGATTTTTTTTGTCATTCTTTCTTGTCCATTATAAGTATAATCGCTGTACTGTAGCAAGTGATAACACATACAGTTCTGAAATATTTCTTGAAAATATTCGAGAGCATGAAATTTTAAAAACTTTCTCCTTCTCTTTTGTCTTGGAATAACATAAATGAGATGCTCCTTTGAGTTATCTGGATAATAATTACCCAAGTGAATGAAATAGTTGTTTCCAGCAGTTTTCCTACCCCAACTGAAGTACAATTGATTGTTAGCATTGCTTTTCAACAATCAGAGGAGATCACATTCATGTTTACATTGAGCTTTAGGATTACATCCATTCTTTAAATAACTATAAAGGAGGGCAGGTTCTGGATGAGGGAACTTGTTACAACTTGTAACGACATTTTTTTTTTCTCCACAGGTTGATTTGTATGTTTGCTTATTCTGTGGCAGAGGAAATAATGAGGACAAACTGCTGCTGTGTGATGGATGTGATGACAGCTATCACACTTTCTGCTTGATTCCTCCTTTACCTGATGTACCTAAAGGTGACTGGAGGTGTCCAAAGTGTGTTGCAGAGGTACAGTTGAAGAAGTACTCAAGCTTTGTATGTGTGGTTGTGCTCCAGAACAGATCAGAAGGGTTGCAGTTCAGCTCTCACTGCTGTTCCATCTGACTAGGAGATGTGGTTTTATTTGGAATTTTGTCAAGCTATGGTCTGTGAATCTCCAATTGTTGTCAACTGATGAGCTGTAAGAGAAATACTTCTCCTGGAGCCTGGGCATAACCTTTATTTAAGACATAGCCATGTGAAAGTTAAAACTCATGCCTTTATATGGCCTTTACTTTGAGTTGAAACTCAATCTGATGAGCGGGTAGTAGGAAATTAGGTGAGAATTAAGGTTGCTATAGGTGTTTAAACGTAACAATGAGACACTTTCTAACCAAGAAAGTAATCAGACCAGATAATTCAGGCACAACAGGGAGCTCTTTATTGAGAAGTCATGATGACATTGTTCAGAATAGCTTTTTGCAGAAAGTGAAGGAACTCATTTGAAAAGTAACTGTTAGTTTTGGTTTAGACTAAGAAAGAAACGGCTTAGAATAAAAGTGCAAACTGTTTCTTTTGTGACTATTCAATGAGATGACCGATCTACAGCATCAAAGTAGAAAGCATAATTTGATTGGCTTGATATTTGTCTCAAATAAAAATTGCAGGCTCAGGAAATTTGTAGATTTTGAATTCGGATCGAAAAAGCTTGCCATTTCTACATCTGCAATGTTGTGACTGGCTTTAACTCTTTAAGAAAAGACTTTTAGACTTTTTTCAGAGAGGAGCAGTATTGTGCTCATGTAATAGATTAAGATGCTTGTTAAACCTTTTCTTAATAGAGAACAAAAAAGGAGCATTAGCACAGTAAAGCAATCTGACATGGAGGCAATGTAGAGGGCATAGTAAATATTGTCTGTTGTAAATGCTTTAAGAATACGCAAAATCACAAAAAGTTTCAGTAGTAATTGTACTATTACTGAGGTGTCTTACTTAGTAGTAGTAGTATTACTAGTAATAGAAACAGGGATGCATTGTTCCAAAGGGAAAATCAAGTACAGGGATAAAATTGGAAAAGTTAGAGGGCCAAATCAGTTGTTTCTAGTTTGTGATACATGAAGTACTTGGAAAAATACCGTGTGTAGTGGAAATGCTAAGTCATGGCTTGAACCAGTGATTGAGCACTGGGTAGGAAGGCAGGGCAAACCCAGGGGAGCTCAGGTGCATGCAGTGCACTTCAGTGACAGGAAGGGATCCACCCCTTCCCAGACCTCATTTAAGGGTTGGCAGTGGAGGTGGGGGTATCTCACTGGAGATCCCTGAGGACCTTACAGGTCTTCTGAAGGTAAGCAGCTTCTTTTCCTTACTTTTGAGTCCCCTGCTGTTGTGTCTGAGTGGATCCTCACTTGCTGTGGCCTGGGACCTTATTGCTCTGTTGTCTTGTTGTGCTTTCCATCACATTACACCATGAATGCATTGGAAGTAAGAGAGAGGAGAAAAAAAAGAGAGCATAAGTATAGATATACATCATAGTTATGTTTGAAATGATCAGTAGTGCATGTTGTCTCAGTTTTTACTTCAAAAGTTAATTGTGCACAATTAGTTGATGTAATGTTAACACCAGAGTGCCAAAACAGAAGCTAGGAAGGAGAGGGTGAGGACTGTTTACTTGCACTGAGGTCAGCGTTGTCTGACAGTGTTTATAGACATTGTAGATTTTCTCTTGCCTGCTGCATTTAAGAGCAGCTTTGATAAATGTTGGTAATAGTCTAAGGGTAGTTCGTCTTGAGGAGGAAAGAGCTACTCTTGCACTCCTCTTTGGACCGTTTTCATTACGACACTAAACAGCTGACTGTTAAGTTTTGTGGCATGTTTGTGCTCAAATGTATCTTGTATACATTAAACATCGTGTCAGCCCCTTTGTCAGCAGGGACTGAAAAGGACATTGTAGAGACGAATGGGGACAGCAGCAGAAATGTGAACTGGTCCTTTTGGATTTTTGGGGATGATTATAGATAGAACAATAGAAGACTTGACGGTTTTGTCAGAGGGACTGTGTACTCTTAGCTATTACTAGTCAGCTACTTTGGTATAAGTGCTGCATTGTTTTAATTTCCTTTTTCCTCTTTTCTCCTGTATGCTTGTGAGAAATCATTTGATGATATGTAGTGTTGATAGGGCTGAAACACTAACAGGATTTGTTCCCGTGCATTTATTCTGCAGGTATTTGAATTCAGCGTGTCTAAGAAATGCCTTTAAGGCTGAGTTTTTCTTTGTCTCATTCTGCTGCTGACAGGAGTAGGTGGTGAAACTTAGTTTGTACAGGAAGCAGAAGTGTGTAGTATTGGGGTTTGCTGGGTTAGATTAACTTCCATACAATTAATTCTGTTCTGTTTCCGTTATGGTAGGACTTCCTCAGCTGAGAAAAGCACTCAAAACTGGTAGCTTATTGTGTTTGGTAAGGACTCAGATGGTCAACTGTTTTGTTTCTTTAATTTTGCCAGAAGTATGACTGTATGTCATAATGTGCTGTAGGGAACAATATTTTTATGTTCTGTCTTTTAGGAATGCAACAAACCCCGCGAGGCCTTTGGGTTCGAACAAGCTGTCAGGGAATATACTCTCCAGAGCTTTGGTGAAATGGCTGATAACTTCAAGTCTGATTATTTCAATATGCCTGTCCATGTGAGTTTGACTTTTGTTGTTGTTCCTTGTAGGGGAAAAAGAAAGAGGTTTCAGCTGATCCTGGATTTTTGCTGAGGCATCTTAGGTTTCTATAAAGAAGCACAATAAACTTGAAATGTTTAAACAAATAATTTAACTTCCTGGCATCTGGTCTCACTTCAACTTCATTTCACTCTGTTCCTATTATCAGTAGCTTTGTTGCTTGTAAAGGCTATACTTCATTTTGGTTTTTTTCCCCTTTTTGATTATTTGAACCAAGTCCAGAACTGTTCTTGTGTGGCAGTGGGATCTCCTGTCCTTTCTGTGGCTTTTATCTTGATTCAGTTTGTTCAGAAGACAAACCATTGTTTTCTTCTCTATTACATTCTTTTCTTGCAGACATATCAATAGACTAAGTCTATCTGATAATTTTTTTTCCCCTGCATCTCAGCAGTATTTTTAAAACTGATGTGTCTCTGTTGGGACACCTTTGTAATTCCACTGTCCTATAGACTGCACAAAATGCCAAGCTTCTTCTCTCAGGTTTCTTGGGTAATCTATGGACGGTCTTGTCAAAGCTTCCAGCTTTTAAGGTCTCTGTTTTACTTTATGACTTTGGGACGCAGATCAAAACAAGAAATAAAGCTTTTTTTTTATGAACAAGCTTCAACTAAATGCATGTGGGTAAGAGTTCTAAGGAGATATATGAAGAGTAGTACGCTCTTGAACATACTTATTTATCTGAATATCCTCACCGTTATTCAGAGATTTTGGTTATTATTCCTTGCAATAGTTTGGAATGTGCATGCTTTTCATTCTTTTTGCTGCTTGGCTTCTACTGTCTCCTCCCTTTTTGGCTTTAAAGAATTTTTTTAAGCTGTACTTGTGATAGTCCCATCTTCTTTTGTTCATTCCATCCCTCATGGTGTGGCATTCTATTTCTATTACATTGCAGCCACTACTAAGGAAAACAAACGTAACTGTGTGACAGTGAAGAGATGGAGTGAGAGAGAGTGGCTTTGGAATTTGAAGCTACACCAGAGATTAGTAACAGTATATAGTTTGGATGATAGTTTGCAGGTTGGATCTTATCTGTGCATACTCTAACAACATCTTGCTTTCAGATGGTTCCCACTGAGCTGGTAGAGAAGGAATTCTGGAGATTGGTGAGCAGCATAGAAGAAGATGTTATTGTAGAGTATGGAGCTGATATATCATCCAAGGACTTTGGAAGTGGCTTTCCGGTGAAAGACGGCAGACGAAAGCTGATGCCAGAGGAGGAGGTGAGTAACAGAATATGCAAGCTGACCCCATTCTTTGCATAAGATTTCACAATAAGAATTTAAGTCTGAAATCACTGTGGATTTTTTCATGAAGATGCTAAGACTCGCATACACTTAACGCTCATTTTGAGTAGGGCATTTATGTGACAATGCATGTTGTTTTTCAAGATCTTTCTTACTGATAGCTAGGCTGTTTGTAATGATTGAAGGTACACCTGTTTTGTATCACTAAATAGGAAAAGATATGCAAATTGTTACGATATATCCAAGTATAAGGAAACATGTGATAAGATTTTCCTTTCTTGTTTTGAGGAGTTAACTACTGAAACATAATTCTTACCTCCTTAGGAGGTTCATAATAGATAAAACAGACTAATCAGATTTAGCTTGTCTCTCTGACTGTGCATACTGTAAGAGTGGAAAAAAAAACTTTGATATAGCATCTGTTATAGAAAATCAGATAAAGAACATCTGGTGAGTATATTGCCTGCCTTCCCTCAGACCCTATTGTAGAATATCCATTTTCTGGCTGCTTATGTGTTTAAATTCAGACAAAAGGAGAGTAAGGATGTGATTTCATGGTTACACGGGCCTAAATTGATTCATACCAATCCCTAGAAAATGTTATTTTGCTCACTATTGTCTTCCAGCCAGGTTTGCACCTTTCTACTTGGACTTTTTGTCTTGATGGTGCAGTGACTGTCTGCTTGCTGAGTGAGAACTGTTTATCTATTCGTATGAAAGTAGTAATTACAACAAACAACTTTCTAGCTGGGTCATTTGTGTCAGTGTGAAGAAAACGAAGTTGTGACAATCTGAATTTACCTTTCTTTTTCACGCTGGGTGCGTTGGGTGCATTTTGAAGGAAATGTGGAATTACTTAACTGGTGGTGCTGACTTCTGTGAAGTAAGTGTAGGAATTTATTCTACTGAGGGATTTCCAAGACAATTTAGAGAGGTCAAGATAAGTTACAGTGCAATAAAGCAAATCTCTCAAAAGCTGAAATAATGAGATTTGTTGCGATGTTTACAATCATGGTATCCGGTGTTATGGAAGGCTTCTATTTTTTGTTCTTTTGCTAATGTTACTGGTATTTTTTTTTCTTTTCAGTCAGAAAAGCATGGAAGTTAGATGCAGGAAAGAATCAGTCTATCAGCACTGAGCCAAAGAATATGGGCTATATATGTTTAAATACTAGGACTGGCCTTAAACGTTAGTCTTATACTGACTGAAGAGTTTTAAGTATTTCCTAGTTTAAGTGCTTCATTGTTGCAGAATACTGTGCACTATCTGCAATAGGAATGGATAAGCTGATTTCTTAGTACTTTTCTAGAGTTGCTGTCCTTATGGTCTTCTGATTTGTTCAGAATTCTCTCCTTTTCTTTCTTTGCAGGATTATGCACTTTCTGGTTGGAATCTGAATAACATGCCAATTCTAGAACAATCAGTCCTTGCTCACATTAATGCAGATATCTCTGGCATGAAGGTACCTTGGCTGTATGTGGGGATGTGCTTCTCCTCATTTTGCTGGCATATTGAAGACCACTGGAGCTATTCCATCAACTACCTGCATTGGTATGGGCTCTCCTTTGCACATCTACATTATACTGCTTTGTTCACTGTTAGTAAATCTGTAGTTTTACTTGAAAATATCTATTCATGCTGATAACTTTTAACCAAAAAGCTGTGTATGATACGTAGGCCGTATTCTTAGCTGAACTTGATTAAAAGAGAACACAGATACTGCTTTAATGGCGTTGGTATTTTTCATTAACTGATGGAATATTCTTGTGTTGCGAACAATCTAGTATCACTGTAAAATTATGCTTTAGATGCTCACATCTTTTCTAACAAGTTTTTCTGGTTTTAAATTGAAATACAGTTCCACATTGTGGAATGTGCTTTATGTTTTAAAGTTGGTAAACCCCTGCTGGAAGTGAAGGCTGCTGTCTAGTGGCTTATGCAGGCATCAAAGCTGAAAGTTCAGAAGCAGAGTTATTTATACGCAGAGTACTCCTACTTAAGAGAAATTTGAAAGTAATTCTGACTTCCAGAGCATTCCTAATAGTGTTCTGGTGTTCATTTTTTTTAAATTTGAGAATAAGAATTGTGACAGATTAATTCCTTGCACTGCGGTTAGTCTTCATGAGAGGAGGCTGTGGGAAGCACTCCTTCAGATTGGGAATTTCGTTGTGCATCTGCTAAGGATGAATTTGATAGCCTTTAGATTATGACTGCACATTTCTGGAGAACTGTTTGCTAATAGAATCTGGTCCACAGGCTGTGGGGGAGGATTCTGTTTGTTTAGAGTTCTGTTATTGGCCTCAGCATTCTATTAACTGGGTCAGTATGTGAAGGGCTTGTGTCAGCTGGTGAGTTCCAGCAGCCCAGCCGGAAACAGAGCAGTGTTTTCCAGGGCTTGCTAGTTCTGTCTTACCAGCAGGTGTCACTAAAGCCTGCAGGAATCATAGAAAGCACTGCATTATTCCTTATCTAACTTTTGGGATGGTTAGTGATAAGGTTATTAATATAGATACATAGGAAGTGATATGTAAATTGATTCAGATATTTTAGCAGACTATTGCTTGTACTTTTAAAAAAATAAAAACAAACCTCTGTACTGTAGATTCTATATCATTACAGCTTACTTTGGTTAAGACAGGACTGGAACGACTAGAATAGTATGTTCTCAAGTTATTCTGTTATTGGTCCCGTTTGCCACTTTCTTCCCTCATACTTTAGTTAAATTCATGTGATTAGGTATCTTCTGTCTTCAGAATCCAGTGGACTACTGGTTTTCAGTAACTGGTTATGTGTATTAGAAGGATTGATTATACTTTATCACGTTGACATTTTATCATTTTCACTTCTGCTTGTGTGGTATAATATGCCTTTGGCTTCAGACATAAGATTTCTCCAAGACTGATTGAGAGAGTGGATGAGTTCCACAGTCTATTAAAGGTGTTTTTGTGTCTATGCAAAACACTTGGCTTATACTTTTAACACCACTGCACGTACTTAGCAGTTGGGTGCCATCATTTGTTTTTGTGTGTTTTTTGTTAGGGGAGAGCCAAAGACATGGTATGGTGTGCCCTCTCATGCAGCAGAGCAACTGGAGGATGTGATGAAAGAGTTGGCTCCTGAGCTATTTGAATCCCAGCCTGATCTCCTGCATCAATTGGTCACTATCATGAACCCCAATGTACTGATGGAACATGGTGTACCAGTGAGTAGTACATGAGCGTTTTATCCACTCAGTTTCATTTTGTGCCAGGTTTGTGTAACAGTAGTTTGACGTAACTCTGAAGAATTTTTGTGGTGGACATCTGCATCTCCAATTCACTGGTTACGAGATGGCTTTAAAGTCTATTTTTTGAATCCCTTTCAAGCCTCACCATGAAATTCAGTTATCTTGCATCAGAAGAGGATGTGCCAAACTTCTTACTTAAAATATCTTACAGAATAATTGCACATTGTGCTACAGTTCATTTTTAATGGAAAAAAAAACCTCCTACCATATTTGTCTGTGAATTAGTTTTAATATCTTTTGACAGTCAAACAATGATGTTTTATAGAAATTTCAGCTTTATGAGCTGTTTTGACCAAACGTTACTGACAGCAGACCTTTAAGCAGCAGTCACTATCACTTGTTTTTTCTGTTAGAATAAATTGCTTTTCTGACAAATAGTCTGGCAAAGCAAACCATAAACTGTTTCCAGAAGCTTTTACAGTTTGTGGTGTGGTGGATTAAATAATGATAGAAAAACATCCTTTTTTGGAATTCATGAAGAGAATTTTAAACTATTGGATTAGATGTCTAGCTTTTACTTTTTTGGATTAGCGCTATAAACTGAGGATTCATTTTAAGAAGACAGACTCAGTCCTTACCACTTAGCTTTGTTGCTTTTGGTGTTCTACAGGTAATGCAAGTGATGTTCAATATGTCCTAACCTCTGCAAGTTTTTCAGTGCTTTTTTTTCCCTTTTATTTTCACTTGTTTTAGGTGTACAGAACCAATCAGTGTGCTGGCGAGTTTGTTGTGACCTTTCCTCGTGCCTATCACTCTGGATTTAACCAGGGATACAACTTTGCTGAAGCTGTGAACTTCTGCACTGCTGACTGGGTCTGCTGTTTTGTATATGTTTTCTATGTCTCTGCGAGGTGACCTTTGCAAGGAGAATGTTAGTTGTTTCTTATCTGTAGAGTAGTCTTTTATGCTACACAGCACGTTTTGTGTTTATGGTTCCTGGTACAACTGTGAGGCAGATGTTAATTTCCATTGCAGAAGATGGTTTTGGAGTCCGTGCAATTTTAAACAGCTTCAAAATGAAGCTTTTGCATGTGATCTTCCCTTTCAAGTATTGGTCTTGCAGTACTTCAGCTAGGTTTATCTAATGCATCTTCCTGGATTTCATATAGAATATTGTACTTTTTTGAATAGCTGTTGGCATTTGCGTCTTGGAGGTAGGCATGTAACTGTCTTTTGTTCTCCTTTTGTGTCAGCTCATTGCATCTTTTAATTGCGTTAGTCCATATTCTGATAGCCATGACACACCAGAACGTAGCTTGTGTGGATTCTTCAGTAAGTTAAGTGTGATCTATCACTATTAAGAGTTTACAGTTGAAAGATATGTGATCTCACCTGTAGTTTATCTATCTCCAACTTCTGTTTTGATACATTGAAATATAAATTCTAATAGATAACCAGAGACATTTTTTCATTCATCAGATAAACTGTCTGTGGAATTGTCAGATTTTTTTCTTCTATGCTCATGATATAATCTGTGTGTAGCCCCTGGGGAAAATCCTAATCCGACACTAGGCAATATGTAACCCAGAAGTGCATAGCAAGTTTATCTAGTAATACTTTTTTTGTGTGCTTTGAAAGACGCAAAATGAGTGATACTAGCTTTGGTTAACTTCAGTCCAAGCATAGTTATTTCTAGATGGCAGTGCGTTTCACCTCTGTCCCATAAGATATTATTCTGAGTCTGTCTTTCCCCAGATTTTGTGAAGGAAAGTGGGTGGTGAGAGACTGTCTCCAAATGTTTTGTCCCAGAATGATCAATAACATTGATTTTTTTTTTGCAGCTTCCGATTGGACGTCAGTGTGTGAGTCACTACCGAAGGCTTGGGCGTCATTGCGTTTTCTCCCATGAAGAACTGATCTTCAAGATGGCTGCAGATCCAGAGTGCTTGGATGTTGGGCTGGCTGCCATGGTCTGCAAGGAGATGACACTAATGATAGAGGAAGAAACACGCTTAAGGGAAACTGTTGTACAGATGGTAAGTAATGAAAGGCAACTCTTTTACTTTGCTCGCGAAAGCAATTTTGCTCCCCTACCCTCTTTCCTCTCTGCTTTCCCTGGACTAGCGTTTTTAACAGGTGTCTAATTTTTTTAAGGGAGTATTGATGTCTGAAGAAGAGGTGTTTGAATTGGTTCCAGATGATGAACGTCAGTGCACAGCTTGCAGAACAACGTGCTTCTTGTCAGCTCTTACGTGTTCTTGTAATCCTGAGCGCTTGGTGTGTCTATACCATCCGTCTGATTTATGTCCATGCCCCATGCAGAACAAGTGTTTAAGGTACAACAGCACTTGTTTTTTTTTTTCCTTTCCAGATCAATAGTGTGTTGGAGGCTGATTGCCAAGTATAATATTTGGCTATTCTTCCTTTATTTAAGGAGTGCTTTTATCCTCTTTGCTTGATTCTTGGGTTCAAGGCAGAGGATATTATATGTATTCTGTCCTGACCTTATTTTAGCTGGGAAAAGTCAGTGATAAGCAATATCCTAGGCATTGTATAAGCATTAATACTCTTGCTTTATTTTCCTTTCATATCTCTAGGTACCGGTATCCACTAGAAGACCTTCCTTCTTTGCTGTATGGAGTGAAAGTTAGAGCACAGTCTTATGACACTTGGGTCAGTAGAGTTACAGAAGCTCTGTCTGCCAACCTCAACCACAAGAAAGGTCAGACTTCTTTGTTTCAGGAGTTGGAAGACATCCTACTTGTTCTTTTTCTTGCGTTCCGATTTAATGAGAGAAAACACTGTTGTTTAGTGAAAAAAGAAATGAGAAACACATCTTTGTGCATTTGAAATTAAACTAGCCTGTTGGAACCTTGATTTAAGGGTTTGGAAGCAGTCTAAAATGTCTTTTGTTTCTACATTTGAACTATATGCTGTTATTACAGATGTAATTGAGTTGAGAGTGATGTTGGAAGATGCTGAAGACAGGAAATATCCAGAAAATGATCTCTTCCGTAAGCTTAGAGATGCTGTGAAAGAAGCAGAGACCTGTGCTTCGGTAGCACAGCTGCTTCTGAGCAAAAAGCAAAAACACAGGTAGGTCAGATTTTTTTTTTAACAGTTTGTATCTGTTTTGTTACTTGGTTGGATGTGGAAATCTAAGGAACCTGAGTTCTCACTATCTACTAATTACTTCTAGTGTTTGCCTTGAGTGCTGTGACTCATTGAGAGATTGGGGAGACATACAGTGATAACGAAGGTCCAAAAAGTAGACTCAGAATGCATTAAACATACTGTTTTGAGCTGACTTATGTACTGAAAAGTGAAATCCTTTGGAAAAATTGTTTGATCAGTGATCAGGCATTTGTTTGAATGTGTGAGAGAGTTGTAGGAAAAGACAGCTGGAGGAAAAAATGCAATGAAAGTAAGTCTTGACATGAATGTTTATATTTTAGGCAGCATGGATAAGTATACAGCTTAAATAAAAAATGAGTTTATAAAACTGCTTTAGGAAAGAAAATCTGTTAAAACATTATACTGCAGAGCCAAGTGCACGAAAACTAAGAAACAGCAATTATAGTTGTTGAGGCAAGCTTAGTTATATTTTCTGGTACAGCATTTCTCAAAAAAGTTTGATTTTTGCCAGCTGCTTACAAGTAAATTGTAGAATGCATTGTGATGCTGGTGGAATTACTGGAAGGTGAAGAGGGAATGTCTTGCCAGCAATGAGCAAAGCAGTGCAGAGAGCAAAAATTGAGTCCATAGCTTTTACTACTTGACAAGGACCATGACAAGCAGTGATGTGTGGCTGTAAAGTTGTGGCTTTTCTTGCTGTCTTCTGGCTTCCTTAGCTCTTCGTATTGCCTGCCTTGCCTGCGGCCTTCTGAATGTTGTTCTGTCCCCTGGCACTACCTTAGCAATCTCCTGGGTGCATCTCCATGTCTGTTATCAACGAACCTTCAGCAGTGTGTCCTTCCTTCTCTTGTATATGTTCTGTGCACAGAGTAAAGGTCCCATAGTAAAGAATTTGATCAGATAACTGTATTTCTTGTGCCAGTGGTTGTATGATAAACTTTTTTTGACTTGGATTTTCTCTGAGTGTAAGATTTGACTTTGTTGGGTTTTCTTGCATATACAGTTTGTGGTGTAAAGCTTAAGACTTCTTTAAGGAATGGGGTGAAAAGTAAATACTTTGCTAGTTATAGCACCCTACTTTGCTACACGGGACATGATGCATCATCGTTGCTTGCATTCAAACTCTGAAATGTTATACCATAGATCCAATTACACTTCTCAACAGACATGCCTTAAGTTAATTGGTGAATTTCCAGGGCTTTCTCAAGAAGTAGGAGAGACAGAAGTGACAACTTTCAATGATGTGTCTGAACTAGAAATTAATCAAATCCCATGGGGTAAAGGAAGACACTCATGTAGTCTAAGATCTGTTGTATGCTAAATTGTAATATGATATAAAATAGAGATTTGAGTATTTTTCAGAAGCAAAGATTTTAAATCCTCCTTAAACAATGCTAGGAGATTTAAAATCAGAGGTCACCTTCAGCTCTTTAACACTTGTGTTCATATTTAATACAATGAGAGGGGTCACATTTACACTAAGGATAAGGTTAGAAATACCTTCAAAACTAGTGCTGAAACAACAAGTTGGCAGAGAATAAAGCAGCAATAAATTTGTCATCCAAATGCAGCTAGGGATGTTGCACCTATTTTTTGGTTTTACATATAGTCTGACGCGGAACAGTGGAGATGGCTTCAATATACACATGCTTTCTCTCTCCCTTATTAATGCTGAAAGTTGTGAGTTTTCATAGGTGAATGTTTGCGTGGCACACAGTGCTGTGGCAGTCCATGGCTGCTCTAGGTATGGAGTGCTTAGGGTGGGTCCAAGTGCAGCTACCGTTGCTTCTCACTGTCTATCACAGCAAGTCAAAGTCTGCAATATTCTTTTTTCTGACTTTTTAGTGTAATTATATTTGATGATTCATCTGCATTTTATTTAAGTCCACAGGATGCAATATTTAATGTCGTTTTTATTTAATGTGATAAAATGTACATTGATTAGCAGGGAACAGCTCTTCAGTGTTTGAAATCTGTCCTGCTCGTGAGATTGCTGTGCCTGCGGTGATTTTTATACCAAATATTTCATTAGTGCAGTGTCACTTAACTCTTTTCCTGCATTCAGTGGGCTTGTAATACTTGCTTCTAGTGGTACTTAATGGAAGCATCTTTGCAGGACATGTCCTACGCAGTAGCAGTCTTTTCCTTTTGCAAGTTTCACCGGTTCTCTGCCTGCAAGTGAGACAACTCTAGCATACAAGATTTATTTTCACAGCTTGTTACTGTTGTATATTAGAGACCTCTTGCCAGTGCCTGTCATGGTCGTTAACTGCTTGAGCAAGTACAAATCTTCATGTGGCTCTTGTGAACAGCCCTGTCTGTCAAGCTGACCAGAAAGGAGGATTACTGCTGAAATCAGTTCCTTGGAAATGGGTTCCCCTATCAATTTAAAGATAGGGAGTCTGTGTTACCTTTTTTCTCTTAAATATTTTGGCCCTGTGGTTTCCTCCACTCTATGGTCAGCATTCCTCTGTTTCTTGATCAAAACCTAAATTGTTGACAAAGGTTCCTCAGAAGCTGTGGCATCAGTGCCACTGATGATGTTTAACTCCATGCCCTTCACTTCCTGAAGCAATTTTCAGTTCCTAGAGATCTGTTACCATGGTTTGAACCAGTATCCTTATAGGTAGGTATGTCCCTTACTAGCGGTGCTGAAAGCTTGAATTCTGCAAGTGCTTATTTCAAATATCAAGTCTGCTGAGACTTTTTCAATTTCAATATTTTTGGAAGAGGCTTCTATATTTGAGTAGTGAGCTTCTTTGGCTTTTTGATTTTTTTAAATATATTCTTGTCCATGTGACACAGACTCTTAGGAAAACTATTTCTGCTTTGGGTGTGCCTTCCAGTACATGGAAGATCTTGTAGATCTTGTGCTTCAGAGCAGTTTTGCTTTTTGTTTCTGTTTTCATAAATTCCTGTCTTCGTCCTTGTTACCTGTGTCTGATCAGCCCTAGTGAGCTTCGAAAGAATTTCCCCTTTCATTTCCTATTCATTCTCTTTAGTCACATTTGAGGCATCTTGAATTACTTTGTATTTAAGCACTTGAGACTGTATATGGTTCATGTAGCTTTGTGTAGTTTGTTCAGTGTTTCTTTTCTTTACCTGTTTCAACCTCTGCTATTTTGTATTTAATCCGTTGGCTCACAGGAGCAGCAACTGGAATTCTATCAGCCTTGCTTGCCCTGATCGTGATATGGAGCCGTGGCCAATATTATACCAAAAATAATCTTGAGTTTTGGCACTAATCAGAATTAAGCATTTCTACTGGAAAAAAAGAAACAACACACAAAAAAATCCTGAACTTTTTGTGCCGCTTTTGTTTGTTTAGTTGGAACAAGCCCAATTTGAAGGTCAAAGAGTAGGGTGAATTCTCTTTATTACTGAGACATTACATTAAATCTAGTTTTCAAGAGTTTTTAATTCTTACAGAGGTGGGTTTCTTTGGTTTGTTCTTTTTTCTTGGGGTTCTCAAGTGATCATGATATACTTCTGTTACTGGGAGTAAACCCAGGGGTCATCATCACGTCTTTCATATAATGTTTTACTGTGTTCATTCATACAGCAGACAGAGCCAAGACAGTGGAAGGACACGGACCAAGCTGACTATGGAGGAGCTGAAAGCATTTGTTCAGCAGTTATTTAGCTTGCCCTGTGTTATCAGCCAGGCCCGGCAAGTAAAGGTAGGTTTACATCTGTTCCTTGGATATGCTGTAAGCACTGTGCTTTTTTCTGGACATTTTTTTGTCTGTTAGTTTTGGTTTTCATGTTGTTTTTTTTGTGTGCTTTCTTTGGTTGGTTTTTGTTAGTTCATTTTAACAGATAATGTTGCCTGGTTGTACAGGACTTAAGCTTTTAGTGTAAAGCAGGTAGCTGCTTCGTAGTGATATCTGTGGCCTCAAGAAAGAAAATAAAGTACTCTGGATTCATCTAGCTCAACATCTTCCTACTTTGAGTAATATTATTGTTGTCATTGAAGTTTTGCCGATGACATGTTGCCATCTATCCATGATGGAATTAATGGTAATGTTCATTTTCCTGCTTATTTACAAGCATGTCTCTTGCAAGTGAGCAAAGATGGTGTTTGTACTAAACGAGTATGCTCGTGTAGTTGTAACAGCTTAATATGTAGGGCTCAATTTGGTTCCCTAAGTGTGGATGTCTAGTGTGCTGTGAGTGGCTCAAACCTATGCCATCTGGCCTACATTTTCATTCTGGAAGAATACCATAGATCTTTAGTGTGGCTGTCTCAGACAGGGTTATAGCATATGGTGGTCAGCATTTAGGCTACTGAACCAAAGCATTTTATGTGAATATACATACGCTTTTGAAGATGCCTGTTGTGATGGATACAGTCAAACGTGGTGGTTTCATGGTTAAACCAAGAGAAAAGATCCCTTCCATCTGTCACTGTCCAAGCAGCCCAATTTTATCTCAGTGAACCAGTTGCTTTTATTCCAGCGTCATTAAAGCTATCTATAGTAGTGACATTTCATGTTAAATCCTACCCTTCGTATGTTTTTGCAGAAACTTCAGAAGGCTATATTGGTGTGCTTCTTTAGGAGATCAGGGAGGTAGTAGTACACTGACAATTCTGCACCTGAATCCGTAAATCCTTTTCAGCCTTTGCTTTCCAGGTTTTAGTCCCCTTAATCTGTATGCATGGCCTGTATTTCTTGTCCTTCATGCATTTCTTTGCACCTGTCTTTGAGTGAATCTAGACTAATAAGTGATCCAGATCCTACTGATTTCCCTGGCTGCCATTATCGTTTATCACTCTGGCAGATTGTATTACAGTAAGAGTTTTCGACAGTAATTTGTTTCTGTATCTCTGATGAAATGGTAAATGCCATTTGGCCTGCTAACCAACCTCCAGAAGAACTCTTCAGGAATCCTTTAGTAAATATTTTTTTCTATCTTAAGAAACAGTTCTCGATGTATGTTAACTGTTTATTAACCCATGTATTCTTTGTTGATACAATTTTAAGAAGAATGTTGTATACTGCTACATTGATGTACTAAAGTTCTAAACATCACCATGTATGCAGCTACTGCTCCAAGCAGTAGAGAGATTTAAATTGAGCTTTCTTCCCGTGTCTAAGATATTGGCACATTGTTGCTGAAAACAAGTACCTTCAGTAAGCTCTCAAGGACTGCAAGATGCAGATTATCCAGGCCTGCTGACTCTAATCTTTATCTTTCTAAGACGTTCTTTAACATGTTTCCCAGCAGTTAATTGAGTGGAAAGTATATGATAGGAAGATCTTCCCAAATATTTACAGAGCATTTTCTTTTCTGCCTCATGAAATTTTATCATCATATATTAATGGACCTGTGAGATTGTTAAGAGTTCATTGATTCTAGTACATTTGATTCTAATGTATTTAAAACCGGTTTCAAATTAAGGCACAGTCCATAGATGACAGAGCTGAAGATATCTTTTAGATTCTTTGACAGTTTTCTGATTACTTACTGTAGCAGTTGTCTTCTGTTGCATCTTTTTCCTGGGTGGCTTAAGACTTTTTGATTATATAATAAACTCTTAAGAGTTTTGATTTATATTTTTGTCAATATATTTTCTCCCAGCTGGGATGGAATCTCTTTGTTTTCTTTTTTAAAATAGCCTTAGAAAACTAATTGTGATGTGTATGTGTGTCTAAGTTCTCGAGGCTTCAGCAGTCACTAACTAGTAAAATAGATATCATAATTTTGCTGGTTAAGAATCATAGTCCTAATTCTTGAATGAAGTCAGATAATGATCACTTATGCCTATGTACTCACTGACTTTGAGCAGTGTGGCTTTTGAATGTGATTATCCATCATAATGAATTAGATTGGATGATGAGTATTTTCTAACAAAAAAGGCTTGGTAATTGCTAGACTGTAATAATTTACTGTTGTTACTATGAAGCATTCAGCATCTGTTTCCTATACAAAAAACCTTGTAATGTGGATCATGTTCTTTTTCTTTTTGTAAGTGTTCTCTGGTTTCTAGGAGGTTGTGAAAAGCAACATCAGACATATGAAGGGCAGTAAGCAGAGGGATAGGAAATGCAGGTTTTGTTCATCATTGTGGCACTGACTTGCCATCAGTAGTATCTGTTTTTTTTTTTTTAAGAGATGCGGGAGCGAATCAATCAAGTATACAGGTTGAATGTCCTTGAATAAATCTCCCATGGAGATATTCTCCGTCTGATTTGAGATTTTTTTCACTGTGGCTCCAAAACATGCGAATATGAACAACTATAGTAGTGTGGTTAGATTTTTGTGAAATTCTCTTTTCTTTGGAGTGTGTTAGGATTTTAGCTTAAAAAGTATGCAAATACAAATGTTTTTAAGTGGTGAGCATGCTTTAGAAAATAATAGTAGAAAACTTAACTATTGTTCTTTTAATGTTCTTTAACTCTGGCTTGTTCTTCTTCCTCAGCATGTTGTGTTCTATTATGTGTTGTCATCATTAGTGCAATGCCTCCAGTAACTAATTGAAAGGATGACATCTTTGCAGAAGTCTCTTCTCAACTGTTTTTAAAATAAGCATTGTCTGGGCAGTCCATAACACCCTGTTTTGTTGGGGTCTGTAGTTGGTTGTAGCTATATTATTTTAGGTGCAGATTTTGATATAACTAATATGTATAATGTATGAAATGTTAGGCTGAATGTGTTCAGTTAGTCCTTTTGTCAGACTCATTGGCTTCTGATAGACCAGTTGATGTTGTGTGTAGAAACGTCGATGTGACGATCACATACAAACTGACATCTGAGTGATCCCACAGTCAACCTTCTGTTTTAATTCTGTGGGTATTTTTTTCAAATCACTTTTTACTGTATGTTACTCCAGAATCTACTTGATGATGTGGAAGAATTTCATGAGCGTGCTCAAGAAGCTATGATGGATGAGGTCCCGGACTCATCCAAGCTGCAAGAGTTGATAGACATGGGTTCTGGCCTTTATGTAGAACTTCCTGAATTGCCAAGGCTAAAGCAGGAACTGCAGCAGGCACGGTGGCTGGATGAGGTGAGGTCCACCCTCTTGGATCCCCAGAGGGTCACCCTAGATGTGATGAAGAAGCTGATTGACTCCGGTGTGGGCTTGGCACCACACCATGCTGTAGAGAAAGCCATGGCTGAGCTTCAGGAGCTGCTCACAGTTTCGGAGAGGTGGGAGGAGAAAGCCAAGGTCTGCCTGCAGGCCAGGTGAGTGTTCCTCTGCAAACTGTTCTTACAGGTCACACACTTAAGGGATTCTCAGCCTTTGTTGAGGAGTTGTGGTGAAAAGTGGGAGCTTTGAAGTTGTAGTCTGTTTCTGTCATTGCTCAAGAGTTGGGTTTGAGGTTCTTGATGAGTTACAGAAGGGCTCATTCCCTATTGTATTGTACAGCGGGTGGAAGATGTGAGTATTGTTGCTGTCTTTGCTATTTACTTGTCTGCCCCTAAACAAACAAACAAAAAAAAGGCTGAGTATGCTCCACGACACCTTCCTCAATGTTAAGGATTTCTGATGCTGTGCCCTTTTGATGGACTTGAGACGATCAAGTTCAGTTTTCTGACCTTTGCTGTTACCTTGGTATCGAGCAGCACGCTCCAAGAATAGAGCCATGATGTATCCTATGCTGCTACACATAGTGATGAAGTTGCATCACCAGCCTGTCAAATCTGTGGTTTTAGTTGGCTGGCATTTTGACAGAAGGCTGGAATTAAGTTTTTTTCTTACTCTAGACCACGCCAAAGTATGATGGCTCTGGAGGGCATCGTGAGTGAAGCAAAGAACATCCCTGCTTATCTGCCCAATGTGCTGGCACTGAAAGAAGCTCTGCAGCGGGCTAGAGACTGGACAGCCAAAGTGGAGGCCATTCAGGTAGGGGTTACAGCAAGAGCTGGAACCTTCTGTTTGCATCCTTTTGTTTAGACATGCTCTTTATTCTTAGCCCCTCTACCCACAAATATGACCTGGAGGGAATCCTTACTACAGCTGTTGAATGTGCTTATCGTAGATGATGTGCTTGAATTCCTTTTCTTCTTTTTGTGCAACTTTTTCCCCATTCACTGTTCCATTTTTACTTCCCTTCCTCTTGCCCTTTTCATGGGAAATGTAAAAACCAACTAATTTGTTATGAAAGAAATGCAACTCTAGAAGGGTTGTATTTGTTATTACTGTTCTGTGTACTATCACTGGAAATACTTGCTGCAGGGGAGAATGTTCTGCTCAAATGTCTTTAGTTTTGGAGTTGGCTATAGAATGTTTTGTTTGTTTCTCCCAACAATGTGTTGAATAAAAGTTTTTTGTCTAAGGTTTAATGGCACTGATAGCTGCAATGTTTTTGTCTGAAATAGATTGAAGTTATCAGTAGAGCCCCCCTTTTCTATTGCCCTACCCAATAACTTGGTCTGAAATGGATGTGGTTTCTGTGATATTCACAGTATTAATTTCTGGACTGCAACTGCTTTTCTTGTATCAGGTATTTATTGAGAACTGAAGTGAGAATCTCAATTGACTTTACATCAGACCCTGTAGAACTCTCAGATATTTTGCTTGCTGTTGAGCAGATAGGATTTAAGACTGACGGCTAGAAATGAAATGTCTTACTACCTAAGCCAGCTGGCCACATCAGAAGAGATGTTAAAGTAGAAACTGTGTGAGAAAGAGTTTTAAAAATAACAGTGAGATTGAAACCCTGCTCTCCTTTCCATTCAGTTCCTCCTTTCATCGCTGACTAGAATAGTATATGGCTTGAAACTGAACTAGCTGCTGACACAATGGTGCAGTCTTTGACTCGGAATTTTCTTTTACCCAGAATGGGAACAACTATGCCTACCTGGAGCAACTGGAGAGCTTGTCTGCTAAAGGCCGCCCAATACCAGTGCGCCTTGATGCCTTGCCACAGCTGGAGTCACAGGTAGCTGCTGCACGGGCATGGAGAGAGCGCACAGGAAGGACCTTCCTGAAGAAGAACTCAAGCTACAGTCTGTTACAGGTAAGCAACAAACAGTTCAGTGTCAGACTTCAGAAATGGATCTTGATGCTTTTCTGCAGTCTGGAAGGCACAATAGATTGTTATCAAATTCCATTTGATAGTAGGATATAATAAGCTTCAGCTTTTCCTATTCAGCTTCAGCTGAACTCAGGTGAAAAGAACAAAATACAGGAAGTCTGTGTTTGGCCAGTCTTGTTTTATGTATAAACAACCTCAACTGTTGCTTTTGGAGAAACAGATTAAACCTCTAATTCTTGGGAGTAACTGTAAATTTTTCTTGGTTACAGGTTCTGAGCCCTCGGACTGATATTGGTGTTTATGGAAGCAGTAAGAATAGACGGAAGAGGGCAAAGGAGTTGATGGAGAAGGAAAAGGAGAAAGATCTTGATTTGGAATCCTTAAGTGAGCTGGAAGATGGACTGGAGGAGGCTAGGGACACTGCAGCTGTGGTAAGGAGCAATGAAAGGTAGTGTCTCCTGATGTGTGGATTTAACTTGTCTCTAATCTGTGTAGAAATCCTATGGGAAATCTGATAAATTAATTTTGCTGAAACATATCTGATGATATTGGCACAGTAATATAGTTCAGCTTTTTTTTGCAGTGAAAGTAGAGGGAAGCACGGTTCAGCAAATAAGTGCAAGTATACAATATGTATCTGGCTATGTAGATAGCTTAAATGCTCTTGGTCTAATATTCTGACGGGATTTCAATACATATGAAATGAGATATAACTCTTTCTTAAGCAGTATGCAACACATTACTATTCATTACATTTATGCAATGTACTAAACTGAAGTAAATCCTATTTCAGGTTGTTTTGGCAATCGCTCCTTTGGTTCTTAAGATTTGATGGTAGTGGTTTACTGACACGAGTCAAGAGATATAATAGTGTGTTCTAAATTTGCTGGCCTTAGACATTGCCTGCCATTCTGTAGGAAGGCTTTTACTTAAGCATTGTCCTTCCTTGTTCCTACATGAAGAATGTCTGAGGGCAGTCTGTAAAGCTTCATCCTGGAAACTGGGTAGGAAACAATGTTACATTTGTTCTTGTTGGAAGGATATTGATGCAGCTTATCAGAAGAACTTGGCTGTTGTCTGGCTTGTCATCCGGCTGCCCTTACTCCACAAACAAAGAAAATACATGCAGAATCTTTAATATGTCTTATATACAACCAATTTTATCTTAGTATGCTTCATTGTATTTACTTCAATAGAGACACTGAGGAAATGGAAGTTGCTTCAGGAAGATAAACTGTCACTCAGAAGTTCCTGCTGCTGTCAGCATTTAATCAATATCTGTTTCTCTCGTGTTCATATAACAGATTTAATTATGAATTTAAGAAATTTTTTAAACACAGAACATTATCTAATACTTACACAGTGTTTCTGTCAGAAGGACATAGAGGAGCAATGTGTAATTGAAGAGGCATTTTAACTGGAGTTTTAAATAGATCACTCAATCACATAATTTTGGGCTAGTTTAAGAAAAGATCTCTTGATGTGTTTTTCCTTTTTCTGTGCTGCTAATAAAAGGTGACCTCTTCTAGCTGTGAAGGTCATGAACTGTTTCTGTCTTTGGGTAGGTGGCCGTTTTCAAGGAGCGGGAACAGAAGGAGATTGAAGCCATGCACGCTCTCAGAGCAGCTAACCTGGCCAAGATGACTATGGTGGATCGTATAGAAGAAGTCAAATTCTGTATCTGCCGAAAAACAGCTAGTGGATTCATGCTACAGTGTGAGCTGTGCAAAGACTGGTTTCATAGCAGCTGCGTGCCCCTTCCCAAAACAAGTTCTCAGAAGAAGGGCTGTAGTTGGCAGGCCAAAGAAGTGAAGTTCTTGTGTCCACTTTGCATGCGTTCTCGAAGGCCACGTCTTGAGACGATACTGTCTCTGCTGGTGTCCCTGCAGAAGCTGCCTGTACGGCTGCCAGAAGGGGAGGCATTGCAGTGCTTGACAGAGCGTGCCATGAGTTGGCAGGACCGAGCACGACAAGCTTTGGCTACTGATGAGTTGTCCTCTGCTTTGGCTAAACTTTCTGTGCTCAGCCAGCGCATGGTGGAGCAGGCAGCACGGGAGAAAACAGAGAAAATAATCAGTGCAGAGCTACAGAAAGCAGCAGCCAACCCAGATTTACAGGTAGGGGTGTGAATATCTTATGCACTGTGCTAGTCATTCTTCATTGTGTCAAAATGCCATAACTTTCTTGGAGAAGCATGGCGGGGAGAGAGCAGTTAGTCTGATAATTTAGGCTGCTGTTATTTTCAGGCTTTTATGGGCTTCTCTGGTAACAAATCTATTACTTTGAACTCATTGTTGATAGCAGCTGTTGAAGGTACTTGTAAGGGACACTGGCTCAAATGCTACAACCAGCTAATGGCCTGAAGATTTTTAAAGTAATGGCTACCTTGGTGTCTGAGTTCCATCTACCTCCGACAGAATCAAAAGTATCCATATTTATAAGTTCTAATGGATTTCATTCTCGGGATTTTGGTATCTTGTTAGGAAACTTCATCAAGAACGATAGGGAATCACTGGTACTTTTTGCAGTCAGCTTGCTTATCTTGAGATCAAGACCAGTAATCAGATGACGCTGTGGTGAAGAAATTTGTACAACTCCAGCATGGTATAATTTAGTACCAATGAACAATAGTAGCTAGATCTTTCTAGTCACTGTTACTGAAAAACTTTGAAATAAAGTCTGAAAGAACCTATTTCTGTGGCTATTTCCCAGTCTTTCTTCACAACTTGCTGTGAATGGGCTTTTCTGTGGCTGTCCAGGCAGTTGTCTTCAGGCCAAAAGAACCACTCTTTTCTTAGTCAGTGACTGTGACCTCATCTTTTTAATAGATTTTTCTAGAAGATTTCACTGTTTTAGTCTCTTACTCTATTTTTCTTTTAGGGACACTTAACTAGTTTCCAGCAGTCAGCCTTTAGCAGAGTGATAGGGAGTGTGTCCTCCTCCCCTCGGCAGACTTTGGATTATGACGATGAAGAGACAGACTCTGATGAAGACATCAGGGAAACATATGGCTATGACGTAAAGGCAAGTAGTCCAGTGTGGCTTGTCTGTGGAGTTAATTCAGAACACCTGTTTTCTATTTATTTCAATTTATTCCAGAATATTTTAAGCTACTAAGTATATTCTGCCCTGACTTCTGTTGCAGAAGTAGTACTTAGTTTTATCTGAATATCTTATGATTTCTTTCAAAATTCTTAAATGTCCTGTGATTGAGTTTCAAAAGGTTCTTTCTAGTGCTAAAGAAAAAACTGCGCTGCTCAGGGGATTTGTATTCATAATACCATCGGGTTTGGACATTGTCTTTATGCCTCTTTCAGAGATGTTATGAATCATAAATATGAGTAAGTGTCTATTTGGAGAGCCTGTAATTGGTTTCCACTGTAGCAAAAAATTAGTCTTTGAAAACTTCGTGCCCTGTAAGAAGTTTCCCAATGCCAGAGCTTCTTTCACATTTTCATACCTTTCTCTTCATTCAACTCACATATAAAAGGAGGTACATCTGTTCAGTTTTGATACATGGAACTATTCAGGTCTTGATCTCTGGTTCATATTGTGAAACTAGCTCAGTTCAGAAATTGTCGCTCTAGTTTGATTTAAAAAAAAAAATTCTGGAGAAAAACAGTAATGAGAAAAGACAATTGTAGAGGTAGCCAAGCACTGTCAGTATGATGTATTTCATTTTAGATCATCTCAAATGTCCTTTTTGTATGTGTACAGACAAAAGCAATGTCACTGTTTCTTACGTAGTAAGAAACTACATAGTAGATTCTATTTAGTGATATGTCATTTCTAATTTTAAAAAGTGTGACCATAGAGATTCTTTTAAGATGCATTTTCTGCTTTCTAGAGGGACAGCAAATTTTTCAGGTATGTTCTGCCTCAATCTCCTGTTTTTAGTAACTTGTTTCGAAGTAGCTTTATGCAATTACATGCATTTGTCTCACAGCCCCATGTGAGATGCCAACAAGAATAAATTGTATTTGAATGCTACAACTTTTAATTAGCATGTCTTTATTAGAAAACTGTTGCAAACTGTCCTTTGCATTGGAAGTTATAATAAGGCATTTCTGAAAGCTGTGGCACATTCTGAGGTTGTGATGAAAGAAAGCATATGTTAAGAAAGATGGCATATGCTTGTCAGGATCTGAGGGTATTGCAGGAGTGTAGTTTCATTTCTGTTGAATGCATTCTGTTGTCAGATTTCAAAATCTGTTACTTATCCTTTAGAATTGGACATCCATCATTATATGTAACTGTAAAAACCTAAAGTAAATGTCTTTTGTTAGGTCAGCTAGTGTGATTGGAATGGCAGACAAATTTTCAGGCAACCACGTTCCTCAGTTCTAACCTAGATGCAGCAGAGTTCAAAAGAAATGGCAAAGTTATTCACAACTTGATTTTTTATACTCTTGGCTTTCAAGTGTTTCTTCCCATTTGTGGTTTTTAAAGCTTTTCCACTGGAATTATGAGTTTAAAAATAGTATATTGAGATTATGATGCATCATGTATGAATATGCTCTTAACTTCTTGTGGACCCTGTAGAAGTAATCCTTGGTTCCTTAAGGGTTCATAGCCTGTAGTTTTACACGACTGTCTCTGACATCTCAAGTACAACAGTGGTTTCAAAAACAAATGTAAGAAGGCCTGTCTGATTTTATTTTGTGTTTTTTTCAATTAAAACAAGATTCTTGCCAACAAATGCTTCATTTGTGCAATAGCTAGAGTTGTTTTAAGGTTTTTTTTTTTCCAAGCAGACTGATTGTCAAAGTGACTGTAGCTTTTCCTCACCTTTAGTTGCTTCCATTTTTGTCTCGTTAGTTTTACTTGTGCTTCTGCGCCTGTGTTGCCTATTGTCATCAGATGGTGATTTTTTTTCTTTAATTTTTTATTTCCCTCTTTACAGTGAACTTTCTTGAACCTGGTATAATATGGTAGTTGGAACAAAATATAGGGGGAGATATGACCTTTACTACACAGGGAGAAATATATTTTCCTCTTTCTGAATATATTTATTCAGTTTTATCTATGGAATTTGAATTGCCCACTTCTAGTTCTGTAATCAGTAGTGTGCACTTCATTTCCTTTAAAACATGCAACTGGAACCCAGAGAGAGATTACTGTTCTCCAACTCCCTTTCCATGTCATGAAAAGATAGTGTGTGAGTAATGGTTTCCTGAATTGGCTATTTTGGACACAGCTAGTCTTCAGGTAAATATTGTCAGTAACTCTTCTACAGCTTTTTTTCTTCTTTTAAAACATCTTCTTGGTTTTTCATTGTTTTCTGAAATAATTTGAGTCCTGCATGGCATGCTAGGTATGTTTAAACTGTTGGCCAGCTTCATCACACTTGTGACAGGGTAGAGAAGTTCTGGAAAGTGCTGTGAAAATAGGTGGTTGAGGAGTTTATCCTTATTAATTTCACCTGCAGGAGTGAGGAAGAAGAGGGAGAAGTGAATACTAGCAGATGTCAGGGTATCTACTGAAATGGGTTTGTGCCTTTGGATTTTCTGCCTAATATAATGCGAACTCTAAACAAAGTTTTTCCCACTTTGGAGACATTCCTAACCTCTTTCAATTCATGGATCTACCTGCATCTATGGCATGCATCACCTGCATCACATTCATCACATCTGTTTGTATAATGCATTCAAGATGTCAAGCAGCCATCCTTGTACAATGCATTAAGTACAAACTAATGCTATCACTAGTCTTTTCCAGAAAGTGTTCATAACAGCATTAAGTATTACAGCCCCTCTCTTTTTTTAGTGTTTGTATCTTAGAATTGTTCAAGACTGCCATTAAAATCCTGATTTCAGGGCAAAATTTGATTTTTATTTATTACTGCCATTTTGTGGCCATCCATCTATTGATATTTAGATCCTGTGCTGGATGAAACATGCAGTTTTTTCCTTCATCTGTAAGATCTTCAATCACTTATTTCTATAATAACCATTATTTGCTTAGCATGCCTCTGCTTTATTAAAGATGCCAATCTTTATGGTCTTGCAGTCAAATTTTTCAAACAAAACTACATAAGCTAAGTGAGAGACTGTCATCTTGTTGACTTCTGAAGACCTTATGTGAGGGACTGCTTAGGGAAGAAACCTGAGAAATATGACTTATGCAGTGGTTATAAATTAGAATTCACTTGCCTCCACAGTTGCTGCAATCTTCCACTGTTTATGTAGGGATTTAATTTCTACCTTTTTCCAATGGTATTGATGTATGTGGTGGGGATACTTTGAAGTAGGGTTTTAGGAACGGCAGACTCGTTGGTCTTAGTCAAATTTACTTTGAAGTAAGCATTTGCTAGAGCCAGATGTTACATGTTTTCTTCGGGTCTTTTTCAGGACAATGCCAGTGTAAAGTCTTCTAGCAGCTTAGAACCGAATTTGTTCTGTGATGAGGAAATCCCCATTAAATCAGAGGAAGTGGTGACCCACATGTGGACTGCTCCCTCGTTCTGTGCTGAACATGCATATTCATCTGCTTCTAAAAGCTGCTCTCAAGGTATTTGCTTTCTTATGCATTAGGATAAATGGAGCAGACAACTGGAATGAGCAATCAGAGAGCAGGAGAGGAACTCTCTATTGCTTCTGCTAGTTGTAGAGGATACGCTCTCTGTAAGAAGGTACAAGAGAGTAACACTGCAGTCATTGCAGTTCTGGTGTCTGATATATAAAGCTTTGTCCATGATTTTTGTGGGTTTTTCTTTGTTTTTTTTTTCTTTTGCTTGGGATTCCCTCCATCTTTAAGTAATTGTTGTACAAAGTATGTCATTTCCTTTTTTGTTTTGATCTCTTCCTTTTATCTTCATGCAACTTGTCTCCTATCTGAAAGGTTCTAGCACTCCAAGAAAGCAGCCTCGGAAAAGTCCACTGGTACCTCGCAGTTTGGAGCCCCCTGTATTGGAGCTGTCACCCGGAGCAAAGGCTCAGCTGGAAGATCTAATGATGGTAGGAGACCTACTAGAGGTATCACTGGATGAGACTCAGCACATCTGGCGGATTTTACAGGCTACTCATCCACCCTCTGAAGACAGATTCCTTCATGTAATGGAGGTATGAACCTGTAGAAATATTCTACTATAGGAAAAAAATCACATCATTTATAGTGTTTTTTAAGGGCTCACAAGAGGAAAGTGTTTAACATACATGATTTCTTTTTATGACAAGGTTACCCAATTAGCTGACCACAGGAAATGAGCTGATGTAATCTTTCTGGATTTCAGCAAAGATTTCAATACTGTCTCTCTTAGTATCCTTCTAGACAAAATGTCCAGTCTGCAGCTAGGTAAAAGATAATGCAGTGGGTGAATTGGCTGATGGGTCAGGTTCAAGTGTTGTAGTAAATGAAGATGCATCAGACTGGCAGACAGACAGTAGTGGGGCTCTATTTTAGAATCAAAGAATCAATGGGGCTGGGAAGCAAAGTGGCAAGTGTCGATCTCTTCTCTAATGACACCAATAGGACCTGAGGGAACAGCATAGAGCTGTGTTGGGGAGGGTATGGTTGGGTATTAGGAGAATGTTCTTTACCTGAGAGTGGTCAGGCACTGTAACAAGCTTCCCAGGGCAGTGGTCATGGCACCAAGCCTGCCAGAGTTCAAGAAGCATTTGAACAAATGCTCTCAGATATAGGGTTTGAATGTGGGGACTGGTTCTGTGTGGAGCCAGGTACTGAACT
The DNA here is from genome assembly GCF_002078875.1 of Numida meleagris. NCBI lineage: Eukaryota > Metazoa > Chordata > Aves > Galliformes > Numididae > Numida > Numida meleagris. The sequence continues at coordinate 61,055,323 of NC_034409.1, read as the reverse complement.
GGATAATAGAATCATAACAGCTTGGATTGGACCTTAAAGACAATCCAGTTCCAACCCCCATGCTGTGGGCAGGGTTGCCACCTACTAGATCAAGCTGCCCAGAGCCCCATCCAACCTGGCCTTGAACACCTCCAGTGATATGGCATTCACAGCTTCCCTGAGTAGTCTGTGCCAGTGCCTCATCACTCTCTGAGTAATGAATTTCTTCCTAACCTAAATCTCCCCTCTTTTAGTTTAAAACTGGTGCCTCTTGTCCTGTCATGATCAGGTCATGTGGAAAGTCAGCCTCCATCTTGTTTAAAAGTTCTCTTTAAGTACTGGAAGGCTGTGGAGATGTCTTCTTGGAGCCTTCTCTTCTCCAGACTGAGTATGCCCAGCTCCATCAGCCTTTCTTTGTAGGAGAGGTGCTCCATCCCTTTGATCATCTTCGTGGCCTCCTCTGGACCTGCTCCAACAGCTCCACATCGTTCTTTTGCTGGTGGCCACCTTTTAAGCTTGTCCAGGTACCTTTGGCTGGTATCTTTCCCTCTGTCATACCAGCTGCACTACTCAGCTTAGTATCATCTGCATGCTTGCTGAAGGTGCACTCAGACCCACTGTCTAGGTTGTTGATAAAGAGCACTGGTCCCAAGACCAGCAGGGGAAACCAGTTGTCACCAGTCTTCACCTGGATGTAGATCTGTTGACCACAGCCCTTTGGTTGCGACCATCCAAACAATTCCTTATCTACTGAATAGTCCTTCAAATCCGTATCTTTCCAATTCTGAGGGAAGGATGTGGCGTGGGACCATATCAAAGACCTTTCAGAATTCCAGGTGTAGACAACATCAGTTGGTTTTCCTTTGTCTACTGATGTTGTCACTCCATGGTAGAATACCACCAGGTTGGTCAGGCACAATCTGCCCTGGTGAAGCCATGCTAGCTAACTTGGATCACCTCTTCATCTTGCATGTACCTTGACATAACATCCAGGAGAATCTGATCCAGGCACAGAGGTGAGGCTCACCGGTTTGTATTTTCTTGGGTCTTCCTTTCTACCCTTCCTAAAAATGGGAGTGATGTTTCCCTTTTTCCAGTCACTGGAGGATTCACCTAATAGCCATGACCTTTCAAATATGATGGAGAGGAGCTTGGCAACCACATCAGTCAGTTCCTTCAGGACTCTGGGATGCAAGTTGTCAGGCCTCCATAGACTTGGACACATCCGTTTCCATCAGGTGGTTTTGGACTTGCTCCTCTTACAGTGAGGAGAATTTTGCTCCCCCACCCCCCACCTTAGAGATTCATGGGTGTGAAAGACGTGGAAAGCCTGACTGCCAGTGAAGACTGAGGCAAAGAACTTGCTGAGTACTTCAGCATTATCCATGTCTGTTGTAGCCATATCTCCCTTCTTGTTTATCATGGGTTGGCGGTGGGGGGGAGAGGTACACTTTCCTTGACCTTTCCCTTCTGACCAATGTACCTGTAGAAACCCTTGCTGTTTTTGACATACCTCACCAAGTTTAGTTCCATCTGTGCCTTGGCTTTCCCGATTCTGACTCTGCATGTCCTGATGGCATCCTTGTATCCTTCTCAAGCCATATGCCTGTGCTTCCTCTGCCATCCAAAGGTACCTGGGCAAGCTTGAAAAGCGGGCCCATGAGAACCTAATGAGGTTCAGCAAGGCCAAGTGGAAGGTTTTGCAACTAGGTTGGGGCAATCCCAGGTATATATACAGTCTAGGAGAAGAACTTATTGAGAGCAGCACTGTGAAGAGGGATTTAGGGGTCCTGGTGGAGGAAAAAGCTAGATGTGAGACAGCAGTGTGTGCTTGCAGCCTGGAAGGCCAACAGCATCCTGGGCTGCATCAAAAGAGAGGTGGCCAGCAGGGAGAGGGTGGGGATTGTCCCCTTCTTCTCTGGCTTTGTGAGGCTGCATCTGCAGTACTGCGTCCAGTCCTTGGGCCCCCAGCATAAGAAGATATAGAGCTATTGAAGCAGGTCCAGAGGAGGGCCATGAAGATAATCAGAGGACTGGAACACCTCTCCTACAAAGGAAGTTTGAGGATGCTAGGCTTGTTCAATCTGGAGAAGAGAAGGCACCTGGGAAACCTCACTGAAACCTTACAGTACCTAAGTGAGCGTATAAATGAGGTGGAAACTGATAGGACAAAGGGGAATGGACTTAATAGCTAATCTAAACTTCCATCTTCTAGTTTTAAGAGGAAATACTTAGTGAGTGGTGAGGGACTGATCAGGGAAGCAGTGGATGCCCCATCCCTGGAAGTGCTCAAGGCCTGACTGGATGGGGCTCTGGGCAGCCTTATCTGTTGGGTGACAACTGGGTCCATGGTGGAAGAGTTGGAACTAAGAGATCTTTAAGATCCCTCCAATCCAAGCCATTTTATGTTTCTATTTATATGGACAACTTAACGTAGATAATATTTGTATATTGCCAAGTTTTAGTTCCTGGGGAAAAAACAATGTTTTTAATAAATGTAGTTTGGTAGTATAGGTAATAAGATTGCAGTTCTCCTTAGAGTAGCCCAGACACTGCTCTTTTTTTAATATTCTTTGAAAATGTGCTGACTTCTCTTTCTGCTAGTAGTGAATGAAGTAGGTGTATGTAGTGATTCTAAAGTCTGGTTCAAATAGTTTATTCCTCATTCATATTTTGGTTAAATAATGTGTATGAATGAAAGTTGTGTGTTAGAAAAGGATGTAAACTCTTGCGTTGGAGCTGTACTGGAATCCATTCTTCATCCCGTGTCACTTGAAGATAGGGTTATTTTGACCATATGTAGTTATGGAGTACATTATTAGGTATTTCCTATGCTGTTCAGTACATTTCCTGTATGGAACAGTACAGGAAATAACTGAAGATTATTCCTTCTTGACAATAGTGTGCAGTACTGTAAAATGGATTATATTTTTTTGAACAGTAAGGCATACTGATCAGTTATCTCATTCTTATGAGTGCCATGCAGTACAGAGAGTAAGTCAAGATGTTGCCAAACTGCTAGCAGATAGGGCAGTAGTATAAGGCAGATCTTGCCTCTGGAGAAGTACTGCATTACCATGTTTTAGACCTAGGGACTTCACAAGATTAATTCTCTTTTCGTGTTATGGCTTGGGTATGGGATGTTTTTGATGAACAATTTTAATGCCAGCAAATAGCACTTTATAAATAGCATGCCACAGTGTTATACTGATAGTTAAAAACAACTTTGTGGGTGGAGGGTAGGGTTCAACGTTTTTCTGGTTAATCTCTGAATACTTGTTTGGCCAGAATTACTAATTTTGAGTTGAATACCTTTCTTTGTCTATTTAGATGCAAAATAGGAGGACTTCTGCAGAATAGTCTTCAGAAAACTTGTTATAGGGTGGAGGAGCTATATTAAGTAATGTACACTAAACAGACCCACTCTTTACTGGCTTATAGTATGTCCTTAATCTATTAATATAATAAAGGTTAAGCGTGTGGCTGAATTAACTCAAACTGAGTCAGTCCTGTTTGTACAAAGGAGCTATATCTTGTGGTTCTAAATAAGACTTGTTACCTACAGTGACAGTTTGCCAATTATAAACCCCATTTCTGATCTGAATCTGCTACTTAAGAGTGTTGAATGACACCAGGGTTTTTATAGTGTGTCCCAGTTTGGGAGCTATTCAAATAATGGATCTGTTGCATTCTTCTCTTGCTTGAGTTGATAACACATTTTAAGAATTCAGCAATTGCTCCTTATTAATCTCCAGAATAGCAATTGCTTTCTCTCAAAAATAATTATAGGCAAGACTGACCTAGGATGAAAAACAAGCAAGAACATCTAACAATCAGTCTTCCTAACTTCTATTAAAAAGCAATGTGAGAAGGGAGTTGTGATTACTGCCTGTTTTGTCTCCTTACTCTTGCTGATATTTTAATTTTTTCTGTTGGATATTCTAAATTCATTATACTTCGGCAACTTAAGACTTTTTCTAGTGTAGTGAAAATAAAGTTGAGCCTCTTTTATTGAGCTTAGTGGCAATGTGTTGTTCTGAATAAGTTTCTTCCACCATGTTATGGTAATGGTGGAGGTAAGTACATCTTAAACCACAGATTTATGGTGTATGGAAATTTGTTTGGAAAAAAAAAGACGACAATCTCTTTTCACCCTTTTATGAAGGATGACAGCATGGATGAGAAACCACTGAAAATGAGAGGGAGAGACTCATCTGAGAGAAAGCGGAAAAGAAAGCTGGAGAGAGCAGAACAGTTCTTTGGAGATATGAAGCAAAAATCTAAAGAGCTGAAAAAATTAGAAAAACCGAAGAAAAAGAAGCTCAAACTCACCATGGATAAGACAAAGGAGCTGAACAAGCTGGCAAAGAAACTGGCCAAGGAAGAGGAGAGGAAGAAGAAGCGAGAAAAGGCAGTTGTGGCAAAGGTGGAGCTGGCAAAGGAGAGCACAGAGAAAAAAAGGGAGAAGAAGGTTCTAGATATTCCTTCTAAGTATGACTGGTCAGGAGCTGAGGAGTCAGATGATGAGAACGCAGTATGCGCTGCACAGAACTGCCAGAGGCCCTGCAAGGACAAGGTGAGTTGTTGCTTAGTTCCATCACAGTCAATTTCATGCAAAATGAATTCAATAATAAGGCTGAACAGCTTGAGCAACAAAAGTAGCATAAGTTGAAATGAGAAGGTATTGAGTAGTACTTGGGTAGGTATGTAAATGTGAATAAAACTTGACAAACTCATCTCATTCTCTTAGCTACTTTAAAACATGAGACAAAGATGAAAAATTACAATCTGGGAAAAAGTACTCTGTCTAGGTTGGGAAGTTTAACTCTTCAAACTGGACTGCTGTGTAACTCTTTACTGCTAATGTAGAACATGCATTGTCTAATTCAAAGAATTCTTTGCCTTAGTGATAAATGTTCCTGATGGCATTCTGTTGCTGAATAGTGATGCTGCGGGATCTACAGACTGCAGTGCTTCACGTTGCTTTTGGGAGATGGCTAGTCAGTGGTTTTAGAATTGATCGGTTTATTACAAAAAATTTGATCTGCCTTTCTGTGACACCTTCTGTTCTGATTGTCAACATGCACTGCTTGATGATCAGTCTTCACAAAACGTTTTTCAGAACAGAAAAACTTACTTCCAGTAATAGCTGTAGGATCGACCCTAAACAGCAGTGGTTTGCACTGGAGAGTAGGATCAAATATAAATCCAAAGATTTAGTTTTGTTCTTTTTTCAAAATGTAGATATGGAGTGTCAGTGTTCAGATAAGTGGTAAAGGACCCTTTTTGAAGTCCTAATCTTAGGCCAAAGTTAGAAATTTCACGGGAAGATAATTGACTCATAAGATGGAACACTGTTTGTACAACTGTTCTCTTTACAGATACTTGGGTTCTGTTGGTATGTTTTTATAGGAATTGAGATTACAAGAGGCAGAAGAGTTGATGTTATAAAGAAGGTCATACTAGAGTCACCAAATGTCCATAAATGAAACTGAGTAATCTTAATTATATAATCAAAGCTTTTCAGGGAATGCCTTCCTTTCCATAAGGCTGGACATGTTTTTGCACATTCACTAAGTGAATGCAGTACGAGTGCAATATGGCAGGTATGGGAGTGTAATGACTGAAGCTGCTGCTGTCCATTACTAGTCACTTTGAAAAATTCATTCAGGAATAATTCTCCTACAAACTACATCTTAGATATGTTGCCACTGCTGTTATTTTTTCTAATATATTTCCATTTTCATGCTGCTCTGTAAATCAAAAGCAGAACTAAAGCAGTAGCTGTCATGGCCGAAGGACGCAGTAGGAGCAAGTTTGTTGGAAAAGTACTACTTTTTAAACTGAAGCAGCTTGTTAAAAGTTCTATAGGACATGAATTTGTGCTAAATGCTTTTTGTGTTCTCAGTATTTTGGGGTGGATCTAATAGAAGACATTTTCTTCATAGAACCTCTGCCTCTTTGTCCTTTTAATGTTGCTAATACAATCTCTTGCAGGTAGACTGGGTGCAGTGTGATGGTGGCTGTGATGAGTGGTTTCATCAAGTTTGCGTTGGCGTCTCTCCAGAAATGGCTGAGAATGAGGATTACATCTGTATAAACTGTGCAAAGAAATCGATGCAGGGACCAAGCAGCCCTGCTCACGCACCACCTCCTCCTTTCTTGTTGAGCTACAAACTACCAATGGAAGATCTTAAGGAGACAAGTTAGCAACTGCTTGATGTCTGGAACTTGCTGAGAAATGGACCACTGAAACCCCTACAGAAAGAGAGGGTTTGAATCTAATGTAGCCACTGAGCTTCACTTCCAAGGATGTACAGACCTGCAGCAAAGTTGGTCCCTTCCTTACAGCTGGCTTCCTTCATACAGCAGGGACGTCAAGGCACAGTGGTTCTGACTCATCTATGCAGACACCGCCTCATTAGGAGCTGCAGCCAGTGATTTGAATTGAGTATTTCCATCTTTGAGAGTGGCTGTCGCTCTTAGAGACTGAGCTAACCCGAGGCTGTTAGATTAGACGCTTCAGGGTGTTAGAAGTTCATGTTGGCAGTGGAGCTGGCCTGGAATTGGTGGCATGGGTTGGAGCTGTTAGCCATACCAGGTTGCCCTAAGGAGGTTTTGGAAGTTATCTTTTGCCTCCTCATGCCAACCCAGTGAGAAGGGCAGTGTCTTGGGAGAGTTAAGTTGCCTCCGTATCCAGGCGGCTAACACTACTCTATAAGGATGGGAGCAAGTGGATGAATGAATGAATTTCTCTTTTGTAGCTAAAGGACAGAGGAGCTCATGATCTCAGAAACAGCAAAGGTTCTGTGTACCAAAAAGAAACCCAATTCTACTCCACTAGCAAAATTTTTACCTTAGTGGGGGACAGCTGATCCTCCTGTCCTGAAGAGGGCCAGGAAAAAATGATGTCTATCTTGACCAGAGCTTGTGAAAAGCAGAGTGCTTCCCTTTCCACAGGGGTGCCCTCTCCTGTTCTAGGCTTTGCTTAGAGTTCCGCACTCCTGCACATTAAAGTTGTCTCATGCAGGATGGAGCTGGCAAGGAGGTACAGGGCACCAGCTTCTGTGATCTGTACCCAGGAATGGGAAGGAAAGAAGACAGCCCACTTACCTCAGAGGTTACACTGACATGTGCTTCTGTGAAAAGTTTTACTCACAACTATTTCCAGTATCACCAGGCTACGGGCATGGCCTCAAGAGATACCAGCAAGCAGTCTGCAGATGCTGTTCACAGTGCAAATTCCCCTCCCTGCTGGCCTTGCTGGATGTGTACCAGTCAGCAACAGTTCTTGTTCAAAGTTGCCCCTGGCTTTGCCAGAGGACCAGAGGGCTTGGGGTCATCCTGGGTGACAGTTGTTTTAGTAAATCCATTTTTAAAGAAGGACTTGTTTTTACTTTTTTCTAAATGTCTCAGACTACTGACTTGTTCTATAAATAGATTATTTTTCTTTGATTTTTTTATACTTACCACTGTTAACCAGCAGCACAGACAGAGGTTCACAAAGCAAAAACCTGCCCGTGGGCTTGGGTTTTTTTACTCCATTCCTTCCTTGTAGTACAAGGAATTAGCAGTTACCTTCCCCATTCTAGCCTGACCAGCTGCCTGTGTTTAAATAGGTAAATACATTTCATGTGCTACCTTTGTGTTTGGGTTTGTTCCTATTAGTGGGGCATCTGGGCCTTAACGACTCCAGTCAGTGCTGGCTTTTGTGTATGTGAATGTCTGAAGCCAGCCACTGGGCTGTCTTGTCCCCCCCTTCCACTCGCTCCCTATTGTGTTTCCATTCTTCTGCAGTTCTAGGAGTGTTGTAAGTAGTGTCCAGTCTTACTAGGAGCTGGATTGGGATTTAAAAAAAAAAAATTGACAAAAACACAAGTGTTCTGTCTTGACTGTTCTGTGTCCATTCTCTTGTTCTCTGATATTTGGAAGTTTATTTATCTGGCAGAATTGTCCATCCAAAAAAGAAAAAAAAACAGCTCAGGTAGATTGAACTTTATTGGTTTGTTTTATTTGTGCCCGCTACCTGGGGAGAGGAAGATGTGCAACAGAAAAGAGCTAGGGCGGAGGGCAGAAGGTGCAGGATCTTGGGAGTTTTTTGAGTGCAAATTGGTCACAGGCTTCTAATTCCTGCTCCTTAAAGATGAATGTATTAAATGGAAGCTGTGGTTAAGCATGTGGCTGAACGGGCACCCTAGCAAACTTAAGAGTATTATTTGTTTACTTAGTTATGAAGGAGTCTATGCTATAGCTAGACATACCCTCTTTTTTGCATCCACTTACATTTTTTTTCTTCTCTATGTACGTTTAGTTTTGGTAAACTGGTTTGAACAGTTGTTACTTTCCTTCAGGCTTTAACTGATGGTACTACATAAATGTTTCCCTATATGGAGTGGATAGACTCTCTGTCACAGATGTTTAATCGTTCCAGAAGTAGACTAGTACAAGACTTTGTAAAGAATCCCAGTGTCTGTATTCTTTCATGACTCCTAGAATTCGTGACACAACAAGGAAAATATGGTCAGCATATCCTGTTAACTGTTGAGCATATCCTCTTAACCATTCTTACGTTCTCTGTTGTGATAAAAGTCATTGTTATATGTAATTTACCATCAACTGGAAAGAGTTCTTTTAGTAAATCTGCATTGAATGTTTTGTTTCTCTGAGTAGAAGATGTGGTCATGACCAGAAGGAAGCGAAGAGCTATACAATGCAGTGGTCTATCATTCTGCTTGTAGCAGGCGTAGAAAACAGTAAACAAGAAATGGGCAAGTAGTCACATTCTTAGTAGCTGTTTTCCTGTGATCATATTAAGAGGTTTTTACCTTCTCAAAAGGAGATTGCCGCACTTCTTTAGTTACGTGTTTCCCCGTCACCTTTTGGGTAAGGTGTTCATGAACTGAAGACCATTATTAGCTTTACATCTTACTGTTTAAACATTTATTTTTAAAAGCATAATTCTTCCCAAAGGATTGCTGATAGTATAAAATTTTGAATAAATGTTGACTTTTTGACAAATCTGTAGAAATGTAGTTAGTGGTGTTAAAAAAAAAAAAAAAGAAACAACAAAAAAAAAAACACAACAAACTTCAGCCGTGATACTGTCTCCTCATCTTAGGTTATAGAATTTTTATAAAAACATGCAAAGAGGTAAACCAAAGTTAAGCTAAGGAAGTCATTTTCATAAATGTTTGCTGCAGCTGTAGAAAAAAATTTCTCATGCTTTAGAGACAACATTTCAATATATACAAAATCTTAGCTCTTGTGTATCTAGAACAGCATGTGACTTAATACTGTATTCCACAAAGGATATGAACCACTGTTCATGTTGTTTCTCTTCACGTGTCAAAGAAACGACCAGAGCTGTTGGATGGAAGAAGAAATGGCCAGGACTTGATTTGTGCCTGGAATTGGGCTGCTTTACTTGCATAGAGATAAACGTCACTCCTGAACTCTTCAGTGCCATTACTTTTAGGATTTATGCTTTTTACAGAGTATCTGTACCTGAATGCATATGTGGCCTGGACTATTTGATAATGAGGGCTTAAGTTAAAACTGATGATGCTATGAAAACTATCTTGAGTTATTAGAATGCAATGTTACGCAGCATAAGATAACAGAAACAGATGTCTGTGTGTTTTGTTAACCACACTGTGGAGCTTGCATTCTTATTTTCAGCTTTTAGAATCATTGAATAGTTTAGGTTGAAGAGGCTTCAGAAGGTCGTTTGGGTCAACCTCCTTATCAAAGCAGGGCTGACTTTGAAAGTAGGTCAAGTTTTGTGTATTTCCAGGGATGGATGTTTGACAGCCTCTTCAATTTCCTGTTCCAGTTATTTAGCATCTTCAGTGTGATTTTTTTTTTGATGCACAGTCAGATTCACATGCTATAGCTCTCCCATTGCCTCTTCTAATTTTAATTTTGAGAAGAGCCTGGCTTTCTCTTTTCTATAATTATCCAGTATGTATTTCTATACTATAGACCCTCCAACCTTAATTTCCAGGTTGAACAACCCCAGCTCAGCCTCCTTTGAGCCACGTCACATATTAGTCTTTAACAATTTTGTTGGTTCTCTGCTATGCTCAGATTTGTTAACATCTGTTTCTGTACTGGGAACACCCAGACTAGTCACCATACTCCAGATCTGGCTTGCAACTGTTGAATACAGGAGAAAAATCACTTCCTTTAACTTCTTGGGAATGTATTTCCTATGCAGCTTGGTATGGGGTTGGCCTTTTTGACGGCCAGGGGGCAGGCTGCTGACGCATATTCAGTGTGTCCACCATTGTTCCCAGCTCCCTTGGTTTATTTTTTCCCAGATGCAGATATGATGAACTTAATTAATTTTCTGTCAGCCCATCATTCCAGCCAGTAGAGGTGCGGCTGAATGAATCCATGTTTTAGTTTAGTTTTCCTCCCTATTATTCCGTTTGCTGTCAAATGTGAGTTTGCTGAGGGCACAATGTATCCCATCACCAGGTGAGTAAGACATAAAACGCTTTTGCTTCCACTACCAACCCCCAAGGTAAGGTACTCTACTCCCAGCTGATCGTCTTATAGACTTCAAACTGTTGACTGCTAGTCACAGCAGTGCACAAAGTTTTCCACCCTCTTCATTGGATTTCCACCCACTCCATGTTTTTATTTTCCTTGTAAGACAGGGTAAACATCCACTGCTCCCCCCCTTGTCCATAGGACCCTCCACAGAAGGCAACCAGATTGGGCTAATGTTATCAGTGATCATGTTATCCTTCATGGGCCTGAATGTGACTTCAAGGAGGATTTCTTCCATAATCTATTCAGGGATCAGGGTGATGCTGTACCCTGCATCCGCATCTCGTTTCCTCCTCTTCATTGAATATGGACATGATGGCAGAAGGGTTCATCAAAATCCATCAGGAAAATGATCCTCTGTACAGACATTTCCTTGGCTCCATTCATCATTATGGCATGTAAGATTAGAAGGAAAAAAAGAAAGTACTTGAATTGCAGTTTGGAAGATGAAGGAAGAACTTTAAATGGCAGAACTGAGCTTCTTTGAGTGCCGCTCACACCTAAACTCCGTGAGCTAATAAGCAGTTATGTCAGTCCCGTACATCTAGATAAAGTTCTGAGCTGGTTGAGTTGAGATCAGTGTTACTGATGCATAGCCCTTTTCCACGCAGCTCATTACACTAAAAGAAAGGCATAATATGAATGAGAATGAAGAAGGGCAGCTAATCTTTGCAGTAGTAGAAACGAGAAAGCCTACGGCTTTGTTCATTCACCAGCAGGCTGCTTACTAGGCAGCTGCCCAAGGATAGCTGTCACCTTCATTTGTGTTGTTCTAACAGCAGTTATTGGAATGAACACCTTTGCAGCAAAGTAAGCAACTGATGAATATTCAAATAGTTTTTGCTTTACCAGATATTCCTTGCTGTCCTAATGGGTAGGCTGCCTGCCTTTTGAAAAAAATGTCTGGCTGAGAGAACCACTGTGTGTCAATGATCATTTTTGTACTCTGGAAATGAAAAGTTTTTTCAAAAGTGCAAAAAGTTTTTTAATTGTTCTCCCTGAAATCAGTGCATGGCTCTGTAAGAAGCTGAGAACTACGCTCTTGCTTTTAGCAAGGTTTGAGGCTTTCTCCCATTAGATGAAAATGAAAAGCAGGGAACTCCTTCAAATCCTGCCCAGCTGCAATCACTAAGAATGTGTTTGGTCAGCTTGCCTGGACCAAACAGGAACTCTGCTTGGAGCGCCAATAGTCAGCAGGGAGACGCAATAAATTCAGCCCTTATCAAAATTCTAGCCACGCTGGCTTTGGAGGAGTGATAAATGTGTAGGACAGCTGGAAACTGCACAGCAAGAGATTTAGACCGTTGTACCAAGACATCTCATTACATAAGGCTCAAATGAATGTTAAGTTGCAAGGTAAAGGCATTGAAAGTAGCAAGCCTTTATTAAAACCCAGACATATTTGTAAGGAGACATGCTCTGAATACCTTCAAAACAAAAGCCTTGCTGGAGTGAATAGTTTTAATCATAGATGGGGCATTGTGTCTAAATTAGAGCCTTTTCAGAGGCCAATTTTTGGCAGTCGCACCTCCCCCCAAAAAAGGAAAAGTCCTTTAAAGCTGAGTGTCTGTGTAACTGCTGTGGGCGTTGGTATCTGAGGAGATCAGCCACCTCGGAACACAGGACTTGAGACAGCTGATGGCATTGGCCAGCCCAGCATCTGCTTGTAGTGCACTGGGGATATGCCAGCAGATCAAACCGCTGTATCAGCTTCCCAGCTGATGCAGTTCATACCATCTTACAGCAACTCAGCCTCCTGCCAGGATCCAGCTACAGTGTTTTCCTCCCCAGAAGAACAGGATGTTTGCTACCGCTGTTTTATGACAATGGCAGTGAAACCTCCACAAATCTAAATGATGAATCACAGAATGGCTTGGGTTGGAAGGGACCTCAAAGCCCAGCAGCTCCAACCTCCAGCCATGGGCAGGGCTGTCACCCAGCAGCTCAGGCTGCCCAGGGCCACATCCAGCCTGGCCCTGAGCTCCTCCAGGGATGGGGCACCCACTCTGGGCAACCTGCATTTGAGAAACAACTCAGATTTTGAGGAGATGTGAGATGGGTAGCAATTCTGACAACTGGTAATTTAACTTTATACATTTATCCATTTATACAGCTGGAAATGTAGTTAGCTCATTCTTCCACGTCTCTGCAAAGGTATTATCAGAGCAAAATACTGTAAAGATCAATATCTAGGCATTATCAGTGTACTGGTAGCGTTGTGACCCATTATCTCCTTGCCAGATTTCCTGATAGTCTCTTATACGGGATAGAGGCAGGCATTAAGTGCCTTGACTTTGCCTAGAAACAGAGAAAAGAGTCTTTTTGAGAGAGAAAATTGATGCACACTAGTGCCTGAGAGTTGCTGGTAAGGAAGTGGAACCATCAAGCAGCGCTCCAGCCTCTATCTGTTGGACCCCACAGCTGAGTGTGTGGTACCTGAATATCTCCAGTATTTTTGCATGCAATATTCCTTAGAGGGTAAAGGGCAGACTAGAAAGTAAACATGTAATCAAGTGTTGTTTCTGGATGTCTATGCATGCACAAGGAACTGAAGACAGGAGAACTGATTTCCTCAAGCTTCTGGTAGGAACATGCTTGGTCTGTACAGACCTCACATTTCAGGATTTAAAGCTGTTAGAAAACTATAGGATGTGCAAAAGTAAGTAAATAGCAAATAATGGAAGAGACTACATGGTAGTAGAAAACTTCCTAACTTGAAACTGAACCTTTTTTTTTCCTTCTTGCTGAGTAAAAGGCAATTTTAGGAAGTTTGCAGTTCAAATTCCTGTTGCAGTCAGTTACTTCTTCCTTCAGACCTTCCTGGTATACCTTGGGAAATCCAAAGGAAGGTGAGGCTGAAGGAAATAGGGCTGTATTCCATTTGCAGGCCTTTTGTGCATCTCCCCAGATGTTCTCCCTTACCACTGGGAAGGTCTCACCTCTGACCCCTCTAGGGCTCTTGAATTAGACCTCTTGAATATAGACCTCTTGAATTAAAGAATACCCTTTTACTTTTTTGATGTAAATAATTATGGGCAGATGCTCTCTGAGTATTGCCCAAACCTTGGCTATTTAAAAGCAGATGACAAGCGTTCTTCAAAAGAATCAGTTAAGGGGGTGAAACCCTAGCTCACCTCTGAGCGAAGCTTTCCCTTTTTCTCCCAGTGCATCCCTCTTCCATGCAGACAGGGAGCAGGGGCATTGTAAAATCCCAGACCTGTCAATGGATGTGATTGCATTCTCACTGCCGTCTGTGTCAGCTTTATAACCTTCACCATAGAGCAGTCAGGTGTGCAGACCACGGGGGAAGCCCATTATCCCCAGAACAATATCCAGCTCCTCTACGCTCTACTCTATTCTGTACGTGAATCTGCTGGGCTTTTCTGCCTCTCTTCTGGGCCACTTGAATAGTACTGCTATCATTAGCCTGAAATTGTGGTCTCCTTTGGCATAAGGTTCTTGACAAGAAAACATGCTCTAATTAGCTCTTTGGCAGCCAACAGCCAAAGGGTGGTTTTATCTTTTTCACGCATGCTACCCATTTTCACATTAGGAGGTAGATGGCTGGGCTTCAGGAGGGTCATGATTCCTGCCACCTCCCTCAGGCTCTGCTCCTGCAGTTGCTCTGCTCAGGCTGCCCAGCCTCTGGCAAGATGCAGCAGGAGATGAGCCCTGAGAGCTTGTAGTAGCTGCTGGAGGGAGGAAGTGGGAGATGCCAAAATGAATGAAGTCTCCCGCCCTGGGAGTCTTTGTTTGCTATTCAGCTATTGCTTATGTTACATATTATGGTATCAAGCATATACGTAGTGCGTATAATTGCATTGTCTTGTAGAAAGCCTGCGAACAGTTTAATTTTTCATAGAATTACTAAGGTTGGAAAGACCACTGCCATCATCTAGTCCAACCATCAGCCCATGCCCACTAAACATGCCTCTCAGTGCCACATCCACACGGTTCTTGACCACCTCCAGGGATGGTGATCCCACCACACCCTGGGCAGCCTGTTCCAATGCATCACCACTCTTTCTGAGAAGAAATTTTTCCTAATATTCAAATTTTTGTCCATAAACTGAGACGCTTCTGAAATCTGAGCAGAAAAAAACCCTGCACAGAGGGAGAGGGAATCACAAGCACTTTGTCAGTTCATGTGCTGAGTTCCTGCATGCTGTGGGGCAGTTCCCCAGCTCTGTTGCTTTATCTTCTGCAAGCAGAGCAGGCTCTCTACAAGCCGGCCTATCTTACACCACCAGTGTGAAGCCTCTGCCACCCCACAGATGTCCAGCGTGGATGCAGATTTTTTTGTCCTGTGACCATGACTGTTTGGGCAGCTGTCTGGCAGCCCATATTCTCTGGGGAGGTTGTGCTTGTGGGAGCCTGCACGAATGGCCATGGGAGCGTTTTCTCTCGCTGTGGAAGCTGCAGGCTCTTTCTATGACTTTCGGTTTCTGCCATCGCCATTTCAAAATGAATGTGCCTTTCTTTGAACCTGGTGGCTCAAGCCAGGGATCAATCCTTTGTGCTTATTTTGAGTTCTTTCTCTGCAGTATCAGTCTCTATTTATCCCCTTCTTGTGCATATTTGTGAGAATCTTTCTGAACTGCCTTTTCCACATAAGCTTAATAATGTTTTCAGGTTGAAAAGGCTGCTAGCCTGGTGGTTATCAGATGGAGAAAAGGCATTGCACTTGCTCTGGCCTTTGGTTCCCAGATAGCATAACGGCAAATTTTGTTCCTGGAAGCGGGGAGGTGGCTTGTGAGATTACACAGCGCTGGGGCGGGGAGACACTTTGTCACACATGGTGGGGGACTGGGGTGGGAGGTGGGGAAGCTTTGTGTGCTCAGCTCACATATGGAGCCAACATCCAGCATGGATCCAGCGATGGCCTCTGCTCCTTTGGACACCAGAGCAGCAGGGTGGCCAAGCCCTGGCTGCTCTCCTACAAGTCCTTTGGTGGCTTAGCAGCAGCAATCGTCTCCCTCTTGTCTCATCATCAACCTCCTAAACAGGCATGGAAGAAAAGACCAGTGTGTCCTTGTCCCAGCTGCCCCTCAGCACCCCAGGAAAGGCACTGCTGCAGCATGGACAGTGAAACAACCCAGCAGCATACGGCCCAGTAGAAATGCACTCATCTCATCTTGGCTGGTTCCTATGTTTTTCCCCAAGGTTCACTTTATTCCGTATCTCTTATTTGTTTCTAGCAAATCTATTTCCCAAGTGCTTGCTTCTGCTTGTCTTTGTTCTTCCAGTTTGGCTTAGATATCCATACGGATGCAGAATCTTAGGCATCTAGATTGATTTCATCCCGTGCATTTTTTCCCTTTGGATTTTCATTGCCTCTGATGGGCTGATTAACGACCCCCACAGTTTCCTTGCCTTCTGCAATTTTAAAAATATGTATTCAGCTCATCTTTTTCTGTAATCTTCATTGATTTTTTGTGATATGTGTTGGTCCTCTTCTCATCTTCAGTAAAAAGATGAAATTATTTCTTTTTAAGCTCTCTGATCTTTCAAGTAATATCTCAAAACCGTAGTGACTTTTCTCTGTTTCTCCCCAGAAGACACTGAAAGAGATGTTTTATTATAAACGTGGCTTTGCCCAGGATTTTCCAGCTTTCTTTCATATTTGTAGATTTAATATTTCTCCTTGTTGCTTATGTTTACACTGAAGATTTGTTTTCATTTTAAACTTATTGTTGCGTTCAGCACAGTCTTATCTGTCCAGGCAGAAATTGAATAGTTTGTTATTGATTACACCGTTTCCTATCATAGTCCATTAGTTCCTGCCCATTAGTTTGTCTTCTGTTTAAATGGTTGATAAGAATATTGTCACAGGTGCACTGCAGTTATCATTGTTATCCAGGGACATTTCTGCAGCGATGCTGATGCACACCACAGTTTTGAGAATCTGTATAGACATTTCATTATTCAGTCTCCTCTCTGCCTATGAGAATCCTTTGCACAAGGCAAGGAACTATTTGGCTTTGCTTTCTTTATTTTTATCCCTGTTGCCTTACCTTTGCTATTTTACTGTGTTATTGACAGTCAGATGGTTTATCTCCAAGGACATTCTCCCATCCTCACCCTCCGGAAGAATTTCCCTCTGCAACACTTTCCCTGGTTTCCAGCAATCTCCAGCTTGAGGACTGGAGATGGCTCTTTTATTTGGGCATCTGTTAAAGCCCTGCTGCAGCAGAATCCTGTGTGAATTGGCCTGGTCGCTGTCTGAACAATACTCCATGGCAATGGCCATGGGTACCACACGTAATAAATTATGCAGTATGTGTGAGGAAAGTATTTCCTTTTGTTTTAAATCTGAGTATTTAATCCAATGCCATTAGTTACTGCACTATGAGATGCAGTGGATGACGTATTCGTCTTCTCTGCCACTCTCTTATTTCCTGGACTTCTCTTCTTGTGACAAAAAAGTCATACTGTACATGATCACTTCTTGAGTGAAACCATTCCTGCTCCAGATTCCTATAAAGGAATCCCTTAAGGTAGTGAGGCACTGGAGGAGGTTGCCCAGTGAGGTGGTGGATGCACCATCCCTTGAGACACTCAAGGTCAGGTTGGACGGGGCTCTGAGCAACCTGATCTGCCTCTGAGTGTCTCTGTTCATTGCAGAGGAGTTGGACTAGATGGCCTTTACAGGTCCCTTCCAACTCAAACTGTTCTATGATTCTATGATTCTCTTCCCCTGTTTCTCCTGTGGGAAGCCCAGCAGTGTGGATGTGGATCCACCATTGATTAATATGGCGTGGCTGCAATGTTTTCTTCCTCTTCTTTCTCTAGTAACTCTGTGAGCTGCCTGCCTACAGTTCAGACTCTGCTGCCGCTTTGCAGGCCTGGCTCTATACCCAAAAGCATGATTTTTTTCTCTTGCTCCAGATATTCACCAGCAGATGCAATAAATATTTTTTAAAACCTTGCCTCATTTACATCCTTGCGCCATCACAGCTGTAACGTGCCTACTGTGAACAATAACCGGGTTGTATACCTCATTTGTGGCCTCCAAACATGGACCTAATGCCTTCAGATAATGACCTGCTGCAGGACGAGGACCTCCTTCCAGTGCTTTCACTGCCGATGCTGTAGCCCTGTGGGGTCCCAGGGCTGGTTTTCATAGTTGCACATGGTTTTCCCATTGCTGCTTGATTGGAGGTCATGGGGTGATGTGTGGCATGGGAGCTGCCCCATGTCCACATTCCCTGCAGACCCCATGGCAGGAAGTTCCCATTCAGCCAAGATTCAGCTCTTACCTCGGCTGGGCTTGTCGTTTCGGCTCATGCTTTTTCCTGTAATTCCATGGCCAACGATGGGCAGTGGCACCACCACGTGCAACTGTGCTGGAGCTAAGAAATCCCTGGCCAGGAGGGTGGCAAGAGACCAGCAGCACCAGTAAGAACTTCTCGCAGGCAGGCAGGGGGAAAGAGCCCCTTTGCACTGGCCATGAAATCAGTCATGTGTAGGTTTTTGTCCGGCCCTGGGGGGTGGGGGAAGGAATGTGGGTTGGGCGAAGTCTAGGATTACACCACGGCTGAATTTTTTCTTTCCACGCTTTAAATCACCAGCACCTTTCGGTCCTGCCTTCACCTCTCCTGCCGGCTAGTGCTCCAACAGTGCCATCCTCCAGGTAACCCATGCCTGCCCCCCATGCCCACCTGTGTCTCGTGTGGATGAGAGGTCACCGCGCGTGTTCTGCTCGTTTAATCATTTTCTAACGCTGCCTGTTCTACTGACGGTTCCTCCGATCCTTCCAAGCAGCTGCTGTCAAACTCCTGCGAGGGCTCCTCACTCCTCTTTGCCTCCTCAAGTGCTTTATAGGGGGCCATGCAGGGCAGGGAGGGAGGGAGAGGGTCAAAGTGCTGCTTTGCCTGTTTTTTTTTTTCCCCTCCCCGGATGGAGGAAGAGTGTCATTTGCTGCCAGTGCTTTTTCCTGCTCTCCTGGTGACAGCGTGAATGGATGGCCAAAATTTCCTGCATTAGTCTGGGGCTTGATGGGCTGCTGAGACCTTGTGGCAAACCTGGTGGAAGAAGGTGTCCTTGGTGGTGAAAGGGTCTTCAGTGATCCCAACTTCAGTACCAGGCTTTGGTGTGAACAACTGCCCTCAGCCTTTGCCCTGCAGGGCTCTGCAGCCAGAAGGGCATCGTGCCCACAAGGAACAGGCTAAAACACCTCCAGCCTCCTAAATTATGGGATCACAGAATGGTTTGCATTGGAAGGGACCTCAAAGCCCACTCAGCTCCAATCCCCTGCCATGGCAGGGCTGCCACCCACCAGATCAGACTGCCCAGGGCCCCATCCAACCTGGCCTTGAATGCCTCCAGGGATGGGGCATACACAGTTTCTTTGGGCAGCCTGTGTCAGGGCATCACTGCCCTCTGAGTGAAAAATTTTGGTGGCTCTAGAGCCAGTGCCAAAGCCTCCTCAGGGAGCAGGCAGAGCCTTGGGGAGGAGAGAACTCGTGTGGCTGTGGCATCTGTAATTTTTCTTTTTCAGCACACAAAGGATAGCATCATCCTCAAAATCAAGTTACT
Source organism: Numida meleagris (assembly GCF_002078875.1). Classification (NCBI taxonomy): domain Eukaryota; kingdom Metazoa; phylum Chordata; class Aves; order Galliformes; family Numididae; genus Numida; species Numida meleagris. Next base: position 61,036,252 of record NC_034409.1, on the reverse strand, counting down.
CTTATGTCACATCTAGTAAATCACTATTAACAGCTGCCACCGCTGAAAGCAAAAACTCTTCATTTTGTTGTCTTTCCACATCTAAGAATTTTCTCTGCTTTTTGGCTTTCACTACATGGTCTGTGAAGCCAGACCTTAGTAAATGGCAACAGAGGAGATGAGAAAACTGTATAAAACCTTTCATTAAGTTTCTAATCCTACTCTCACCCCTCTCCAGCTCCAACTCTGTTTCCCAGTCTCTGCTGCTGTGGGAGCTCCTGCAGACAGATGGGCTTCCAGAAGCAGGAGTGTTTTCAGATGGGTCGATTAAAAATGATGAAACTAGTAATGGCTCGCACAGACAAAGCTCATATATGCTCTTGGCACCTTTCCTCTAGCAGGAATCATTATAAGGAACAAGTAAGGGTTCAGCACGTGGTGTTTGTACATCTCTCCCCTCTCTTGCCCTCCATAGCCCAAATTTTGGCCTTATTGTATGGCTTATTTTGAACATAACAAAGGAAAATCCTTCTGAAGGTGGGATGGATTACAGAGTTCCTGGTGCTGTTAGTAATGGCGAAACGGTGGCTGCACAACCCAGCATGGAGAAGGAGAAGGAGGAGGAGGATGAGACTCTGGAGCGAGGGCAGTGGAACAACAAGCTGGAATACGTCCTGTCAGTGGCTGGGGAGATCATCGGCCTGGGAAACGTCTGGCGCTTCCCCTACCTCTGCTACAAGAACGGTGGAGGTGAGTGCAGCCCCAGCCAGCTTCAGGCACTGGTCACCACGTTCCCCCCATGACACCCCTTGAGCCTTGCTCACCACTGGCAGCAGCTGTGCAGAAGTGCCTGAGCCGTAAGACTCAAACCAGGCCTCCATTACAGGGCAATGAAGCATGGATCTGTGTTCTTGAGAGGCAGAAGGAACATGGCTGTTACCTGTACATGGTACATGGATGCTGTTGCGCAGGCTCCCTGCTCAGCAATGACCCCTGGCCACCCTCAGGCTGCACTTGTACAGAGTTTTGTGCCTGCTTTTAGATTAAGGCAGCCTTTTTAGATAGAAAATTTTATTTAAAAAATGAGAGCCCAAAGATATTCTCAAGTTGGATTCAGTGATAGGTGGGGAGGGAGCTGCTCTCTGTTTGGTGATTGGTTGTTAATTGGGTTCTCTGGAAGGGCAGGAGTGAGGGGTGCAACACTTGACGGGGAGCTGGTGGGCACTGGGGAGCCAGGGCTGAAATCCCCTGGCGTTAGCTGGGGGCAGCCGCAAAGGCCTGCTAAACTGCTTTCCTCTCTGGGCACAAAAGAGGATTAGCCACTGTTTAGCTACTTTCATGCTGTGCTTTGCTTGGTGCTTGTTCCTTTTCACCATGTGCTTGGGAATGTTATTCTCTTTCAAAAGGGAGGGCTGTTCTTGCTCCCCTTCCCGTGGGGCTGTGTGAGAGCAGTGCCTGCTCCCCTTGCTGACAGACAGCAGGGCTGGGGGCCTGCCTGGCATCACTGCCCACTGAGCCCTCTGGTGCTGGTGGCAGGGGACAGCTCAGAGAGGGTTTGCCATCAGTGGTCGGATAGCAGAAGGGTTCCTCACCCTGCCTTCCCACAGCCTGAGCCTGAAGCAAGGCCACGAGGCCTGAGCGCAGTGGGCAGCAGAGCTGTTGAGGCAGGCGGGGAGGCCAGGCCAGGCCACAGCCGAGGCCTTCCTCCCTCTGGAGCCCAACCTCACTCTGGCTGCTGTAGGCACCAAGTCCCTCAGAGTGCACTGGGATTAATTTTAAAAGCTGCCAGAGGTTTTGTTCTGTGCTTCTTTGAGAAGCCTGGTCCAGGCACTTGCTTCTCAGGTGCTTAAATAGAACTGAGGACCTTTAAACTCTCACTTTGTCTTTCTTATGTATTTAGTGATACCATATTTAAGTTCAGTACAGGGGCGGGGAAAAAAAAAAAAAGCGTAAACAGACCAAAAAAAAGTTCTTTTAGCTCTTGTTCACTCTTGCTCAGTGGTGGCCAGGCCATCCTGTGTCAGGCAGGTTCAGCTGATTGGGAAATACTGGGGCAGCCTGTCTGGTGTGCACCCCTAGTGCCACAGGGAAGGGACTGGGATGCAGCATCCCACCTATGCCAGGCAGAGGGTCTGTGTTGCAGTGTCCCACCTCATCTTGTTGTGGCCCTGTACCCCATCGGACTGAGCATGAGGTGGGACTTCTGGCTGATCCCCAAACCCCTTCCCTTTCCCCACTCATGCATGCTGGCTAAGCTTCTTAATGAAATCTCTTGAGTTTTGAGTTTGCTTGTGTCTGAGGATTGTTATTCCTTCTGCACTCCCATCAGCCTGACCCAAGAGCCAGTTAGCATGTGTCTGGCAGGGAAGAGGACTATGCAGGGGGAAGGCAGGGCTTGAGTCTCCTCAATGAGTCATCAATGAAGTGGGGGTCTAGAGCAGCTTGTGGGACCATCCTTCAGGCTCTGCAGGGTGAAAGCTGTTACTGCAATTAACGCTAGGCTGGGATAGCCAAACACCTGAAGGGTTTTGTCCTTCTCTGCCTGGTTTCATGGCAGGGCTTGACCAGAAGGGCAGCCCTGGCTACTGGTGCAAGGGATATACATTTCTGTGATATTTTATTTCCCTTTGCATATTCTTTTTGTCAGCAAACCCAAGCTGGGTAAAGGTATTACTCTGCATGTACCCTCAGTGTTTTGGTGTTTTTATCCACAGACAGTCAGAATAATCAGTGTGAAAGAATTTGAAAATTTGTTCAAAAATCATAATGGCTTTATGGCAGGAGATTCTCCTTTATTTATATGCAACTACTGAGAACTCTTTTCTGCACACACACACACACACACACAAAAGACCTAGAGTCTTTCCTTTCTTACCTTCTTTCCCAAATGCTAAGTTTCTAAGGCAATCACATTGCTCTGAGCAATAAAACTTGAGGAAAATCCCTTTTTCCATGCCCTTCCTACCCTTCTCAGCCTACATCCTTCCTACGCTGTCCCCATGTAGTATCGCAGAGGGACTTGCTCTGGGCCAGGCTGGAGATCACAGAATCACAGAATTGCAGGGGTTGGAAGGGACCTCCAGAGATTATCGAGTCCACCCCACTGCCAAAGCAGGTACCCTACAATCGATTGTACAGATAGGCATCCAAATGGGTCTTGAATATCTCCATGGAAGGAGACTCCACAATTTCTCTAAGCAACCTGTTCCAGTGCTCTGTCACCCTTACTGTAAGGTTATTCCCCATGTTTGTACAGAACTTCCTACGTTCAAGTTTTAGGCTATTGCTTTTTGTCCTATCACACCACACAGAAGAGCCTGGCCTCATTAATTTGCCTCCCACCTCCCTTTAGATATTTATAAACATAATGAGATTCCCCCCTCAGTCTTCTTTTCCCCAGGCTGAACAGACCCAAGTTATTCAGCCTTTCCTCATACAGGAGATGCTCCAGGCTCTCCACTGGACTCCTTCTAGGAGATCCCTGTCTTTTTTGAACAGGGGAGCCCAGAACTGGACACAGTAGTCTAATGGTGGCCTTACCAGGTCAAAGTAGAAGGGAGGATAACTTCCCTTGACCTGCTGGCATGTTCTTTTTAATGCACCCCAGGATACCATTGGCCTTCTGGGCCACAAGGGCATACTGCTGGCTCATAGCCAACCTGTTGTCCACCAGAACAGCCAGGTCCTTTCCTGCAGAGCTGCTCTCCAGCAGGTCAGCCCCTAACCTGTACTGATGCATACTGATGAGCTGAACCCAGCCACCTGATGGAGCTGATTTCTCCTGTGTGCTGCTTGAATCTGTCAGGTGCCTTTTTTATCCCTTACCTCATATTCCTCTTCACCTGTGGGATCCCTGTCTTCTTCTTGGAGACGGCACTGGGACAGTACACCAGCCAGGGAGGTGTGACGGCCTGGCGGAGGATCTGCCCCCTCTTTGAAGGTGAGTGGGTTGATACTGGGGGGCCCTGGGGACCTGTGGGGGCTCTGTGCTCATTCTCTGACCACCCTTGCAGACCCCAAACCTTCCCAAAAATTACGCTTTCTCACCAAACAGTTCCTGTTCTTACATTGAATCCTGGATTCCTTCTTCATGTCCAGATCTCTGGCCAGAAGCTTTGCACCCAATAAAAATGTCCACCAAGATCTAATGATAAAAATGCTCCTGGCAGTTATCAGGAACTTATTTAAAATATACCTCTGTCCCTTTAATTCAGTGCTAAGTCATTTTCCTGAATTTGTGGAGGGCTTAAAACCTTCGTGGTGGAAGGTGTCAGCTGTCTTAATAAATCACTAACTGTCAGATCCACTTCTTGCACTATTTCAGTACAATAATCCAGTTTCAAGTCACTTTTTGTGATCTCTCAGGTCCTCAGGTCTTAACAGTTGCTTCTATCCTACATACCAAATCCTTTAGATACTCCTTTGGCACCTTTCAGGGAAGTTGCATGTTGTTAACACAAAAACTTCCCGAACAGTGTAGAAGCAAGAAGGATGAGAAAATGAAAGAAAAACTGAATTTTGGTGGAAGAGGTGTTATTCAGCAGGTGGAGCACTGTCATGCATTTCTGTCCCTTTGGACAGCTTTCCAGCCACAACCTGCCAATCCCCCATTGAGACTCTTGGCCCTTCCTTCTGCCTTGGGGCTGGATGCCGCAGAGTGCTTCAGGTGGACTGCCTCAAGGCCTGGAGGTGCTGGGCAGATTCAGCTCCCCACATGGCTGGCCAGGCAACACCTGACGCCTAGAACCTCAGTTCCCTGTAGGGATGCATTTCAAGTAGATCTGAGGCACTAAAAGCACATTCATCTCACACTGTCTGCCCTCCAAGCCCAGCTGCTGGTGCAGGTTGGGTTAAAGCACCTACATGCATGGTGGGATGTGGGAAGGAGATGACGGTTCGAGTGGCTGACTTGCTGGTGTTGATCCAGTAGCACAGTCAAGATGTGGAGGAGGGATGCAGCACAGCAAGGGTTGTCCAAGGGACAGGCACTGACCCCTTGGTGAAGCCTGGTCTCACCTCTCAACACGTGGTTCACTTGGGGCCTCCTTTCTGCAGGAATTGGTTATGCCTCACAGGTCATCGTTGTGCTCCTGAACTTCTACTACATCGTTGTCCTGGCCTGGGCCTTGTTCTATCTCTTCAGTTCATTCACCATTGACCTTCCCTGGGGCAGCTGTGATCATGAGTGGAACACAGGTGGGTCTGGAGGGCCCCTTGGCTCTGGGAAGAAGGATGCCCATGCTGAACCCATGAAACCCAAAATTGGGTTGCACTGGGGCTTGTAGGTGTGGGGAGCCCCCAGTGACCTTGCTGCTGGTGCTTTGGGGAAGAGGTTGCAGCCCCTGAGGGTATCTTCCTCCTTGGCAGTGATGAAAAATCCCATCATCCTGTTGTGTGTTAGCCACAGAGCCAGTGCTGGTCGGGACAGCTCACTGCCTGCTGGAAGGAAAAATTAAATGCCAACTTCTTAATTGTCTCAGGTTTCCTGCCAGCCTTGTCCTGGAGGGGACTCCTTTGGTGCATCTTTGGGACTATTCAAAATTTGTTTCTGAGTCAGTACCGATGAGTATTGACACCATGGATGGAAAGGGAGCATTTTTTCTGACCCTCCAGTACTTCAGCCACCCTTACTCATGCTTCTTCTCTCCCTGGGCCTCTCCCACAGGGAACTGCATGGAACTCCAGAGGGCGAATTCAACCCTAAATGTGACCAGTGAAAATGCTACCTCCCCGGTCATTGAGTTCTGGGAGTAAGTAAAGGACAGGCTGGTAACCCTCTTTGTTCCATGACAAGCAATCTCCAGGCAATGAACCAACCCGCAGAGGTACTTCCTATTAAACCATGCTGGTCAGAAGAGGTCACAGAGAGCAAGCTGGGCAGGTCAGGGCAAAGGCTCTTTGGGACAGCAAAGTCAGTCAAGGGTGGCATCGCTGAGCCTGTGGTGTTTGTCCAGAGCTGTGCTGGTGTGTCTCAGTGCCAGTGGATGCGTCCTTCTCTTACACCGTAAGTGTCCAGCCTCTTGATTTGCCTGGGCTGCACTGAGTGAAGAGGAATTGTCTTTGGCTGCATATAAAAAATATAATATTGTTAAGATACATAAATAAGAAAACTTTTTTTTTTACATTTTTTATTAAAACATTAAAAAGAGGGCAACAAAATATAAAACTAGTGAGTTGGACACATAAGTCTTACACTGTATTCACATATCCCTGGACTATTTGAGCTTCTCATTCTCACTGACTTCAGCAAAGGCCATCTGACTCTGCAAGAGCTTGCCTCACTGTTGCTTTACTTCCTCTGAATCTTGATCTTTCCTCTTCTCCCTTATTCCTCCTCTACTGTTGCTCTCCCTCTTACTCTGTTTGAGTAACTCTATTTGAGTACTCCCTGCCTCCTCTCATGCTCCTCATTGCCACCCATGAACTCCCCTACCCAGTTGTTTTCTCCTGCAGCACAGGTGAACTGTCTGTATGTTCCCTATCCCCAAACCATGGATCAGACGTACAAACCTCATTAAAATTAGAGTTACTGCCTCAGGATATGAGAGCCATTACCATATGCTTTGATCAGTATTTCTATATAGGTTGCAGCCCTTGACCTGCCTGATGGCTGTGTCCATGCTCAGGATATGGGTCCTAAGACCACAGCTGGAAGCAGGGTGAGATCTGTGGTGATCCACTCTGCAGCATCACTGTGGTGGGTCTTTGTCTGCATGTTTTGCAAGCCTTAGCATGGTCAGCTGTTGAAGTGGAGACCTTAAAGCCCTTTGAATTACTGAATGTATTTATTAGACAGTAGGTAATACATATTAGATATTAAAAACGTTTATTTCAGAGTGACTAATATGAAAGCCATATATGAGAATATATGGCCAACATGAGAAGCTCACCAAAATGAGAACAAAGTACTGAGTTCAGCTCACTGCCTGGTGAAATCTGCTCCCTCATTTTCATGGTCTCCTTCCCTTGTGCCCATGCACTAGTTACTCCAAAGTACAGAGTACCTTTATCTCTGGCATGAAAGCATAGACCTGCTGGCTGTGATCTCTGATGATGGACACAGCCCAGCACCAAGTCCTGGTTGAAAGACTGAGAAGACATCCCCTTGTGCCACCACAAATTACCCTAGTAAACTGTGGCTGGTAAAGGGCTCTACCCTCACAGCCGTGTGCCACCAGCACAGAGCACATCATGTCCCTAGAGAATCCCTGGGGCAGCACAGGGCAAAGCACTTTTCCTTGCATTTGCCTGTGAGCAGAGAGATCGTTACAGGCTGGAAGACGCTGAGTACATACATTGCTGCTAATAAGCTTATGGCATTAATTCCTTCCATAGTTGGTATTTTCCTCTTCTCCTACAGTACCCTTTTCCCTTTTTTCCTTTAAACTGCTTGCAGGCAATTAGATGCTGTTAAGAACTCAGACTGCTCTGGCTGGCTGCTGGAAAAGCCGATGCTCTCTTTACTGCTGTGAGCATCCCTGTGCTACTGGGAACCAGCACACAGGACTGGTGATTTCCAGTGTAGGATTGGGGTAGGAGTGCAGGAGGAAGGATTTTCCTAGGGAAGCACTGACCTGCCACTGGGGTGAAGGCACACTTCTGTGGCCTCTCCTGGATGCGGTACAGTGCCCTGTTAGTTACACACTAACTGGTTACTCTTCCCCCCCTGGTTACAGAGTCCATGTCCCTAGAAACAGGGAAGAAGAGCAAGATGAAAATAAAATATTCAGAGAAACAGCCTGATTTCCGCTGATTTTCTTTGTTTTCTGATTTTTTTTTAATTTTTAATTATTTAATTATTTATTTATTTTTTGTGAACCCCTCTTATCCTCTCAGTCTATCTCAGAGTGTGGTTCTCCAGGAATGCAGCCTTTATTTGGAGATAATTGCAGCAGGGTGGGTTTGTGAGCGTGCTCCACAGACTGCTGCTGAGGCTCTAAAGTGGCACATGTCCCTCTCTGCTCATCTCAGGATTGGGGTTTGGAACTACACCTTAGTGTTTCACACTCAGATCCATCAGTGCAATGTAGGAGACAGAAGGAGGAGAGTGAGTCCTTGCTTCTGTAAATGGTAAGGAAGATTTGACATACCCACAGCTCAGAAAGCTGCTTTAAGGCAAGGGTGAGACTATAAGGCCTTGGTCTTGTGAGCTGGTGAGTGCAAGCAGGACAAGAAACTCAAAAGGTTGGAGGGGGAAAGGAGAAGAAATGTCTAGGCTCAACAGGCCAGCTTGAGAGCAAGTGTTGAATCATGAGTCCATGTGTGAACCACCAGGCTGGTAGTACTGGCGCCATAGTCTAATTCTAGTAGTGCTCTACAGGGGGAGTGGTTTTTGACACCTCTGCGGCTTGCAGCTCAGAGCTGGGTCTTATTTGTAGAACTTCCTTTCTCCTCAAAGTTGTTGGGTGCTCCTAAGGTGTGGTGAGAGGTATGGAGTTGGGAACGTCGGTGGCCGACACTGGAGACACTTGGGTGCTGTTTTCTTCCCACCCTACAGGAGGAGAGTGCTGAAGATTTCTGATGGCATTCAGCACCTGGGCAGCTTGCGCTGGGAGCTGGCTCTCTGTTTGCTGCTGGCGTGGATCATCTGCTACTTTTGCATCTGGAAAGGGGTCAAGTCCACAGGCAAGGTGAGTGCTTGGCTCACATCGAGCCTCCAAGTGCAGGCCCAGGAGAACTTGCTGTCTTCATGTGTAAGAGGTGTCTGCAAGTTCCCTTCCCTCCTGCCACAGCATGAACAAGCTGTTTGTGCCCCTGCTGGCAAGTACAGCTGGATATTTTCAAATTCATTAGGTAGTAAGGTAACTCTCATGTACTTAAAGCTTTCTCTGCCTCTGCACCACAGGGATCTTCTTTTTGTCTTTTTTGTTGGTCCCAGCTCTTCCTATAGATGCTTGCATTCCCCAGGTGTAAGAATTCTTCTTTTACCCACACTGGTTTTCACAGGGGTATTTCTCGAAATGTTTCTGAGGAGGGTCGGTGTGACTGTCCAGCTCCATCCTGAGCTGCCCCATCCCTGTCTCCTCTCTTTATTGCAGTGTGTGCCACTATCATTTGCACTGACACTATTACTTAGTCTCTACTACTGCCTCCTGACCCATTCCCAGTCTGGAAGCAGCAAAAACAGACGGAAGTGAAAAGGTTTTGTGTGTTATCTAGATGGTGTTTCCTCAGTGCGCTGGGTTGTAAATTGTAGCTGCATCCATTTCCATCAAGTTGATGGCACGGATGTTAGCAGTTCTTCCTGCTTCCAGGATAGTCTGGAATTGTGAAGGCAAAGTCAAGCAGCTTGCAGAGACAATATTTTCTGGTTTCCATGGAGTAAAATCAGAAGAAATGAGCAACTTCTTGCTGTAGTGGCCTGGTAAAAGAAAGCAGAGGCAGTATAATAACAGCAAATGTGATACTAAGATACAGCAAACAAAGAGTGGGAAGTGCTGAGAACAAATCCAATCTATTTCAGATACAAGTTCAATGCTAAATTCAAGCAATTCTTAGCAAAAAGGATCAGTGATGGTGAGATCTTATCCCCTTGAAAACAGAAACCTTTCAGTAGAGAAACATGACCCACTGGTTTATCAGCCCTTGAACTGAATTTGTCCTATGCAGAACAGTTTTGCAGCAGTTTGCATCCTCGGATGCAGAGATTGCCTGTCCCCAGGGAGCTCTTGCGGATGCAGGAGGTTGTCACAGATGGAATCACTTTGCCGAGGCATGTGGATCAGGTTCAAATAAACCCTGGATGTTGTAGACCAGCATGTGACAGAATGATCACACTGGTCCCGGCAAGGTTCCTAGTGATGGAGCTAGAGCTAACAATGCCCAAGAAATAAAAAGATTGGGTTTGAGCCAAGCATTGAGTAATATCTCATTGGATCCAGATGTTCATGTTGTTAGATAGATGTTTGGAACCCTCCATCCAAGAAAACATTCTCCAAATTGAGGCTGCTGGTCTCAGTGCAGATGTAAGAGACTGTTGAGTGAAAAGCTCAACATGTGAGCTCTTGCAGGCACACAGGACATTACCAAGACCTGAATCTGAACCGTATGCCAGAGAACAAGCAGACTGCATTCTGAGCTCCTAAAACTGATGTTATTTAGAGATTCATCTAAAAGTGCGCAACCTGCCATCCTGGAAGAATATGCACCAAGGTTCAAAGGCAGTGGGTTATTTTTAAGATTTCTCTTTCAAATATCTTGATTTCATGAGCTAAGAAATATTAGACTTTCATCCTGTCATATCCTGAAGCAATAATTTGGTTCTGTGGTGAGTACAGAGGTGACTGTTAGACTCACAGGACCCTCACAGATTTGATTAACTGTCACTGAGAAGCTCTAAATCAGAGCCTTCTTGAAACCTTGAGACTGAAATGAATGATGGCATTTGCCAGTGTTGAAGAATGCTGTTCCCGGGTTCCTTCAACATCCAGGATGCAGATTCAGACAGACAGGGATGGAGCTGCTTGCACAGACATCTCAGGCAATCATGAGCCCCAGCAGGGAGATGTTTTTCACTGATCTCTATGACATTACCCAAGACTGCTGTGATATATAGAGCAAGGTGTATTAAATGCATAGAGAACTTGGGGCTGCAGGCAGAGGTGATAATCTAAGAGTTTGTTCGTCTAGGATAGGACATCACTCAAATCCTTCTGTCCTTCCACATAACAAGACTGAATCACCAGAACATGCGTATCTTGTCTTAGAGCAGGACTCTCATGGCAGTGCCAGGTCCTTTGGATGCTGTTTTACTCAGATGAAGTATATCATCAGGATGGATCCAGAAAAAAATCTTTTTGAATCACTGCTTGTCTCACAAGAATTATCTGGGGAAGAGAGAAAGTGGTTGTGCTGCCCAGGGAAATCATCCTCCTGCTTCTGGCAGTACTTTCTCTGCTGCAGAAGCTGCTGTAGCAGTGACAGAGCCTGCCCCTGCCACCAGGCAATGGTGAGCTTTAGGGGGATTTTGAAATAGCTCGTTCTGGATGGATGGGCAGGTGGGAGAAACAGATGATTTCACAGCATCACATATTGTGGTTCCTCTAGAGAAGTTCTTTAGTTCCTTGGTGCGTAACTGCTGAAGCTGAGAAAAGAGCTGTAAGGTAACATTAAGTTGAAGAGTGCTGATCAGCACGTCCACACAGGAAAAACCTGAAGGAGCAACATTTCTTTGCTGGCCCAGTGTGATACAGCAAACTGACCAACTGTTTTAGAGGTGATCAATAAGACTTGAATGTGTAGGAGCAATGCAAAGGCATTAATGACGCTATTTGAACTGTTGAGGAAGCTTTAGGAGACCTCAGTTGGTTTGACCATTTGGAAACACAGAGCACAATGTGGTATTTTTGTGGCACACCGTAGCAATTAGCAACTGAGGTAGGGATGCACAGCCCCTTTGCTGATGCAGACAAGTATTACTGCTGTCTGCGGTGGAGTTGCTCTTGTGACAGCCTGACTCTCACTCTGGATCACTCCTAGGACTAGCAAGGTTTTCTCTGGCTCCAAGCATGCTGTGCCATGCCATGCAATTCCTGGGCACATATAAAAAATGCATTTCTTCACACCATAGGCTAAAGCAAGGTGCTTGGAGCACTCATGCGTGTCCCCTCGTCCCACTTCCAGGTGGTGTACTTCACGGCCACGTTCCCATACATCATGCTGGTAGTCCTGCTGATCCGGGGAGTCTCCCTGCCTGGGGCATCCCAGGGAATCCTCTTCTACCTTTACCCAGACCTCAGTCGACTCGGGGATCCCCAGGTAAGGCATGTGGGAAAATGAATGGCTGAGCTGTGCTTGCCTGGATGCCTGTGGCCATCCTCTTTCCCTCTTTTTCTTTCCACACTCTTTTTCTTCCAAGTCCTTCTATCTGTCTCCTCTTTCCCTATACTGGGTATAAGGCAGGGCTATGAAATGGATGGCCCTTGGCCTTCCCCTGTGCCTTTCCTGTATTTTCTAGTCTGAGGTGGGTCTGAACTGCCTGGGAGCAAGAGCAGAGGTGGCAGAACCCATCAGTGGGTTTAACCCCCTCAGCGAGAGCAATGTCAGCTGAACCCGTCATTTCTTGGGGATATTCCCGTGCTCCGGGGCTCTGTAATTTCTGGGGTTGCAGTGGTGAGGAGGAGGAGGAGGAAGGAGAGAATGAGGATGACTTGATGCACCCTAGGATCCGGCTGCCCTTCTTGCCCCCTATCCCTGTTGAGAAATTCCTGCCTGCCTGGCCAGAGGGTCCATGCCTGACTGCTGCTGTTAATCTCTTCGGGACAAGTTCTTCCACATTAAATCCTGGCTCCAGCTGAGCTGCTGTACCAGCCTTTGTGTGAAGGTGTTTCCAAAGGAGATTAAAGGGTGCCTGCCTGGAAAATAGGGCAGCAAAACCCTCTGTAACCCCATTAACTCTTCCTGCTCCAGCCCTAGTGTTGACTCTGCTGTTAATTTTGCAAGCGAGGGCATCTCTGGCTGCCCCTGCCCTGCCTGATGCAAGGAGCAAGGGTCCCTGGAGCATAGTGATCATGTGCTAGGGCTGCTGGGGACCCTGCATTTGCCAGTGCCACCAGCGTGGTGTGGCTCTGGTTGAGCCGGTTTGACTTAGGCTTCCCATGCTGGGAGCTGAGCACGAGTTTCCAGTTTGCAGCTGAAGGAGATCTGCTTTTCATCATGTGAAGTGCTCAAAGATCCTGTCCAGCATTCTGGAAGTTGCTCTCTAGTCATTTGGGTGCCCAAGCGGTGGCTTGAAGGCTTTGTTTTGCGGTGCTGGCTTCTCTCATGCTCTCTCAGCTGCAGGGAGGAGGTGGGCAGGACAGCCCCGCCTCACTGTGAGGTGCAGCGAGGTTGGAAGGGGTTTTCTGAAACTCTCAAGGGAGCAAGGACAGGTCTGTGGTCATACTGTGTGCAGCTCTGTGTGTGCTGATGCAGTGTGAGATCCTTTTGCCACTTTCAAAGTGTGCTCCCTGGCTTCTGCAAAGCTTTGTGGTCACTGGGGACTCACCAAACCAGGTAGCAAGGCTTGCAGTCTCTTCATGTTTCCCCTGTTGGAGAGGGAAGGTAAGGGTTAGTGCCCCAAGCCCTGCGTGTGTGCACTGTGCCCCTGCTGCTGTGCAGGGACAGCATGTGCCCTGCCAGCCAAGCTGATGACAGTTGACTTGTGCTCACAGGACGGCAGGCTGTGATTGCTTACCCGCAGTCCAGCGCTGCCTGGAAAAATGCAAAGTTCTGCAGTGCCTAGGAAGGGATGCTGGAAATTTGAAAAAAAAAAAAATAATAACCTCTTCGATCTGAGCCTTGCGATAAGGAGTCTCAAGGGGAGGTTTAGATGAAGGGAAAACAATATACAAGGGGACAAAAGGATAACTGCTTAAAAGTATATGAAAACATATGTGCAAAGGAGGGATGAATTATTTAGCAGACTCTACCAGGGGAGAAGCAGCTGAGATGTGATTAAGTGTCTGTGTGGAAATCATTGCTTTTCACCTGCTCAACGACCTTGGATAGAACTGTGAAATCCTGTGCACGAGAGCTGACTGATGATGGTCTCTTCCAGCCATAAAGTCTGCAATTCCCTAAATCTTCCTGCACCTTCCTCTTCCCACTCTATAAAATGTTTATAACTAAAAGGTTAAATGCAAACTATTTGATATAAAGACAGACCAGACCATACAGTGAAACTGCTGAACAAGTTTTGCATAATAAAATCCAGTTCTGCTAAAATAGAAGCAGGTAACAGCAAAATCACCCGAGATGATTTATTTTGAACTGTAGGCCCCAAAACTAAAAATACCCCCAAAACTAACCCCATTGGTTGTTTGTTACTTGTTTAATATTATGTATTTTTAAAATAGCATACTAGCCAATTGCTGAGCTCATTTCTTTTTGTCCCTTCTTGACTGCATTTTTTGAACTCCAGAAGGTTCCTATGTTTTCCACAGTACAGACTGTGTTTTAACAGAAAGGGGAACTCAGGGTTGCTCACCAGTTCCTCTCTTGCTCACTCCACCCCTTCCAGTGACCTCTGTGGTAATTTTATTACTTGTTTATTTCAGTAGATAACGCTGGGATTTCCTGATGCAATTATGGAGAGAGATGCAGAGCGGTCCACTTGCAGGAAGCTGAATGAAAGAATTCACACTAAAAATAAGGGTTAAGTGTGGGCAGTTTGTTGTTGGAGCAACTTTTCTCTGGCACTGGCAGGCTCTCTATCACTCAAAGCTTTTGCACCATGACCAGACACCATTGTAATGGACAGAGTTGGGGAGATAACTGATGGGCTTGATGCGGGAAGTGCTAGCGATGTGTTTGGTCTTACTTGAAAGAGAAGAAATGTAGTGGTCTCTTTTCACTCTGGTATCAGTCTCAAACATTTTTAGCTAAATTCTATTAGGTTTGTTAACTGAGAAAGGAGGAGTAAAATTTAGAAGTCTTGGGGCATGTCCCTCTCAGCACAAACAGAAAGTGCTTCTCAAAACATGTCCAACACCTCTTGCTCTTGTTTTCCCCCCAAATTCCCCAAAATACAGTGTCTTGGTGTGTGTGTTTTTGCTTTACCCCTAGAGCCTCAGAAAGCCTTTGTACAAAGAAGAGCTTTTCATGAGGAGCTGCTTCCCCTGTGGCTGTTGAGAACTTGGCCATGGGCCCCTGCAGCCATGCTGGGGAAGGGGTCAGAGCCATCAAATTTCGGCCCCTCCTGCTGCTTGCTCTGCTGCCAGTGAGAGCTGCTGCTTCCCAGCAAGAGGGGAAGGCAACTGTGGGCATGCTAAATATTATTTGTTCCCCTTATTTGTTTTTTTTTTTTTTCCCCAGCAAGCCTTTAGCTTGACCCTACATGCTTGTGTCATGCTGTTGCTGGCCCTGTTTCCCCTTTCTGAAGGCAGCGTGTTTGTTTTTAGGCAGAACCATAAAGCCTGGGTTCCAGGAGCATCCTTCATCCCTCCCCATCACCTTGGGGGGGAGGCCAGCACAGCTGTGTTTGGGATGAACCAGAGCCTGCTTTTTTTTTTTTACAGTGTTTAAAGAAAGCCCAGAGGTGAGGGGCTCTCCTGGATGCAAAACCATAGAATCGTAGAGCCATTAAGGTTGGAAAAGACCGCTAAGATTATCTAGTCCAATCCCAACCCATCACCACCATGCCCACTAACCACATCCTTCAGTGCCACATCTACAAGTTTCTTGAACACCTCCAGGGACAGTGACTCTACCACCTCTCTGAATGTCCCTCTGGGTTGATGTAGGGTGCAGGAGTTTGCTGCTCATTGATGGGGCACCATGGGGACCCTGTGTGCCCAGGAGCAAGTCCTGTATGAAGGGGGAAGACAATAATCTGAGAATTGTGCCCTAGGCATCCTGAAGTGAAATCCTGGGGATCCCACTGCAGTAGGGAGCTGAGCAGGAGTGGGCAACCCAATCTCTGTAAGCAGCAAGAGCCCACAGACACCCTTCCCAACTGAGGTTGGACCCAACGCGTGATTTTGGCAGAGGAGCAAGGCGACACCTCCACAAACCTTCCTCTTTGAAACATCTCTGGCCTCTGTGGCTATCATCCTCACCTCCTCTGTCACTCCTGTCATCCCTACACAGTGCCCTTGGCTGCCTGTGCAGACAGAGAATGATCTGTCTTAGAAATAACTACGGATTTGGCTTTTTCCTTGCCTGATTGTTTTGCCTATGGAGGGATGGGAGAGGTGAAGGAGATGGCCAGGTAAGCTGGCACAGCCCTCAGAAGAGGTACTCATTGAACAGCAGCTGAAGGCTTGCTTAGATTTTGCTCTGTGCTTCACACTACCCCAAGCATGACGCCCCATGCAGCAAGGACCTGCTCTGTGCTGTGTCCTCTGCTGGCTGCTGGGGGCAGCTTGGTGCTTTTCAGCAAGTACCTGTGATGTATGATGCATGCACTGGGCTTCTTAGAACATAATTGTTTGAGTTGGAAGGGACCCTTAAATTTCACCTAGTCTAGCTCCCTTGCAATGAACAGGGACACTCACAGGTAGATCAGGTTGCTCAGAGCCCTGTCCTGCCTGACCTTGAGTGTCTTCAGGGATGGGGCATCCACCACCTCTCTGGGCAACTTGTGCCTGTGCATCACTACCCTGATTGTAAAAAACATCTTCCTTATATCCAATCTAAATCTCCCCTCTTTTGGTTTGAAACCATATCCCCTTGTCCTATCACAACAGACCCTGACAACAAGTCTGTCCCCTTCCTTCTTACATCCCCCTTTACATACTGAAAGGCGGCCCTCAGGTCTCCCCAGAGCTTTCCCTTCTCCATGCTGAACAGCTCCAGCTTTCTTAGCCTGTCCTCATAGAGGGCTGGATGCATTCCAGGAGGTCTGTGTCTCTCCTGTACCAAGGACTGGGATGCAGTACTTCAGGTGATGTCTCACCAGTGCAGAGTAGAGGGGCAGGATCACATCCCTGACCTGCTGGCCGTGTTTCTTTTGATGCAGCCCAGGATACAGTTGGCTTTCTGGGCAGCGAGAGCATGCTGCTGGCTCATGCCCAGCTTGCCATACACCAGTACTGCCATGTCCTTTTCAGCAGGGCTGTGTTCCATCCTTACATCCCCCAGTTCGTACTGATAGTGGGGGCTGCCAAGACCCAGGTGCAGACCTTGCAGTTTCAGTTATTGAACCTCATGAGGTCCACCTGGGCCCACTGCTTGAGCCTGTCTGGGTCTCTCAGGATGGCATCCCATCCACTGAGCACGTTGACTGCACCACACAGCTTGGTGTCATCTGCAAACTTGCTGAGGGTTCACTCTGTCCCATTGTCAATGTTCTATACCGTTTTGCTCTAAAATACTCTTTGCTATTATTTGTAAGTGTTCTGAGGTCTTCCTAAGGAAGGATCTGTTTCAGTACAGGGGGCTATTAAATTCTAGTACATGTAATAAAGCAAATATTGCGAAGAAAATTACGGGAGGAAGGAAAATGTTCTCTGATAGGCCATAACCATCTCAGACAATTGCAGCTCAGGTGTGAAGGCTTGGTTAAAAACATAGAGTAGGATATTATTACAAACTGGAGTAAACAACATGTTCAAGGAAATTGAATTATGAATTAAATAAACTGGATGGCTTAGAAAACTGCAGACAACAATTGCAGCAAAATACCCAGGCTGCCAATGTGCCAGCAAAATCTGAACAACAGGATGAACTTCAGCAGTGGAGCTGCAGCCAGAGAAGAGCAGCGTGCTTTTCTGCAGGGGAAAGAGTGCCCTCCGTGACCCCATAAAGCCCCTTTAGTTGGAGTGGAAACATTAAAATAATGAGAGGCTGTTGTTCAGCAGCATGGGGGGAAAAAAGGGGGTATTGGAAGGGCTGGAAGGAACATTTCTCTGAGTCACAACTGGGAGAGGAATGAGCACAGGCAGCAGCTCGGCGAGAGAAGATGGAGGCTACTGTTTCCAGGAGTAGGTGCTCTGTGTAGCCTCCATGAAACTGTGGGGCTGAGATGGGGTGAGGGATGAGCTGAATTCCCTTCCCACCCTAGGTCATGAGTTGTGCTGCTGTTGCTCATCTCCATCAAACCCATCGCATCAGTCTTGTTGGAGTCCATCAGCACCCAAGCAATGTGGGAGATGCTAGGGGTCTGGGGAGGAAGTAGAAGTGGGTGGTCTTTCACCCAAAAGCTGCAGTAGCCTTTTAAAATGAGAAATAGAATTGTGTACAGCCTGAGCTGGTGCTCACAGTCACAATGACTGAGCAGGATCAGAAGCTCTGTGTATCATACTTAGCTTTCTTTGTGCTGGTTCAGCCACAGGCTGCCTTGCTTCAAATGGGAATGTGTGCTGAGGCAGGACCTGCATTCCCTACAGACATCCTTCTGGATGTGCACCCCGGGCAGTGCAGCGGGAACCTGCAGACCCCATTCTGATCTCTGCTGCACATTAAGGATATTGCTGGCTGCAGGAACAAGCCACTTCATGAGTCACAGAGCTAATGAAGCTTGGTGTCTTGATATTTGACTTCTACCATCATCTGGTAAAGCACCAGTTCTTTTCCTGCCCTTGGGATGTTTCTCATGTCTCCTGCTTGTGTGATTTATCTGACATTTAACACTGGTTGACTGTTCCTCCCTGTAGCTTTCCTCTCAGTGGGGATGCTGAGCCTTTCCTGTTCCCTGATTGTTGTGAAATTCTTAAGTAGTTGGTATCTTTGAGATTTCTGACCACTGTTAAATCACTTTGAACTGCAGAAATGGATCCAATGTTATGGCAAGGGTGGGGAATGCTATTTGATGGCAAAAGTCTTACTACCTCAACAAATTGATCTGAAAGTGCTTCAAAAAACTCAAGAGAGTGCGATTCAAGCTAGAGTTTTATTGAAAAAAAAAAAAAACAAAACAAAACAACAACAGAGCACCAGCAATGAACAGCAGAACAGCAAATCAAGCCTAACAAAACTTTCCATTCTGACCTGTGAGAAGATCCTTAAATTACTGCTGCATGGATGTCAGCTGGATCAGCCTATCTCAGTGCCTTGCTGTGCCCAAAAAGCAGTGGAGAAGTGAAGCCCATGCCCTGACTGCCTACAAGCACATTGATTCTTTAGGAATTAATTGTGAAGAAAATACATAAATAAATAAAAGACTTTGTTTTTTCCAATCTTTTTGAAACGCAATAATAAGCGAATATTTTGGACTCCAAACCTGCCTCCCTACTGCACTCCTCCAAAAAACAAAAGTAAAATACTACTCAAAAGTCAACTACTTTTTCAATGTCCTTGTGCTCAGAACTAGCTGTTCCAGTCCAACCTCATCATCTGTCTCTTCCCATTCTACAGATCAAAGATTTGATCTGACTCCCCGTGGAAGGTTTCTTCTTGTCAGTTTTGACTGATGAGAGAAGAAGGTGGGGCTGAACGTTGACTGAGCTGTCTGCAGGACAGCCAAGGAAAGCAGTGACACCAGTGAGCCCTAGCTGGTTGCCCCTCAAGACACAAGGCCTTGGTTGAGCATGTACAGGTATAATTTGGAGTCACCAAAACTGCTGTGTTCCTCTCTGATGTTTCTGTTCTTGGGAGACATCCCCAGGCAGGGCCCTGAGCAAGGCGGGTGTTCATCTGAGGACTCAGCAGAACTGCTGCTCCAGGGTACAGCCACTTGCAGACTCTTCTCCTTAAACTTCTCCCAGTAATAACTTTCTTCCACTTTTCTTTCCTCACTGCCTTCCCTTTTGTCTCTAGAAGCACCATTGATTGAATGCTTGCCTTATCTCTATTTTATAAACCCTTTAGGAAGAAAGATGTTAGACAGCAATCTTTGTCATTCCTTCATTCCTCACTTTTGGTCCTTGCTTTTGCTGTTCTCTGCAGAAGACGGTGGCTATGATTGCATCAAGGACTGCACACAGATAGTCTTTCAAATCTAATTTGTCGTTGACAAATGTCAGGCTCTGAGCACTGGGACACATTCTTGACAGAGAGATCAAAGTGGAGTTCAGGCTTTGTGGGACTAACATCATTCTAGTGTTTTCTTTTAAGAGATGTCCTGTGCGAGCAACTCTGTTTATTTCTAATACTCCTCCCCAGTTAATTTGCTTTTACATTTTGGAGCCTTTGAAGTTAGATCTTGGAGCAAAGGGCCACCACCCATAGATACCTGTGCCACTGAGTGGGAGACCAGACCTGCCCAAATCGTACCCCTCTCCTCTGCTGGTGGAAGGCTCCTTCAGCTCTCCTGGATAATGCTCACCCGGTCTCTTGCTGCCAAGAGACTCTTGAGAGTCACAATTATCTGCAGACTTGCTTAAGGAAGACAGAAATGATGATGAAGATCTCTATGTGCTGTGGGTTTGCAAACCTCTTGGCACCTCCCTTCCCTTTGGCTCTTGTCACCCCCAGGGTGCTTTAGAGAGCACTATAATTCCTTGTACTGTATAACCTGCTCCTACCAAAGGCTTGTCTAAATGCAGGGTATTGCTGACTGCCTGAGCACTGATTTTTTCTGCTGATTATGGTGACCCCTGGGTCTCTGCCTCTTCCCATTGGTGCACTATCTGTGCTCTGTGCTGGCCTTGTCTTCTTACCTCTGTTTGCATCTCCCTTGCAGGTCTGGATGGATGCAGGCACTCAAATCTTCTTTTCGTATGCAATTTGTCTGGGATGCCTGACAGCTCTGGGCAGCTATAACAAATACCATAACAACTGCTACAGGTAACTAGAGCATGGCTCTGCTGCCTTGAGCCTTCCCTTCCCTCGACATCAGTGCAAATAGGCTGGTGAACCGCTGGGGGCCTTTTGAAGTGTCATGCTTTCCATTTCTACTCAAGGCATAAGAAAACACTTTGCAGGTGTTTTCTCCTCAAATTCATCTCTCTGTGCTTTGTACCCAAGGGAAATGTCAAGAACTTTCTGTCCATGTCATGGATGACAAATTCCCTTTTCCACGCCATATGAGACCCATCAAAGCCAGATCCTCTTCACTAGTTTTGTGATCCCAGTCCACACCACAATCTCCCCTGTTTACATAGGTGGGGGAAACAGAGCTGTGAGATCAAATGGCTCGAGATTGGAGTCCTTTTACCTTGTGATTTATCCTCTCTAAGTTCTTTTAGACCTAATGCACAGTTTTCAGTGCTCTGGGTGCCTATGTGCTATGTATGGCCTATATATAAACATAGAGGTGTGACTCCTGTCTCTTGCGTTCTCTCCCCATGCTGGACTGCCCTTGGGCAGAGATCAGCCGAGCTGCCAAATTGCATCAGGTTGTCAAGTTGAAGTGTTCAGGTGAAAACACACTCAGTTTGCTGCAGATGTATGCAGCATCTGAGGCTGTATCTCCAGAGGCAAAAGGTTAGTGTGAGGGGAAGAGACCAGAAAAGCTACCTGCCTCCCTTTCCACCTTTCTCTGCTGACCATGTTGCTTTTGGTGCTGGGTTCTCCCTACACCTTTTAAATTCAAATTTGTTGTCATTGCTGTAGAAGCTCCAGGCAGACTACCACATGGTCCAAGCTTGGCATCTTTCTCTTCACCTTAGAATTTCACAACTGCTGAAGGGATGCCTCTCCAGCAGCTGGGCTGGGACTTCTTTTCACATTGTCCCTTCTGTCAGATGCAGTTCTGAGAGAAAAGGCTGTGGGAAGAGAAGACAAAATGGATCGGCTCTGGCCTGCTGAGCGTCCTTGGGCATTGTCCCCGTGCATCTCCAATCTGGATGTGTAACGTGGAGGTGGTGACAGGGACTACTGAGCAACAAGGCTGCAAAAAGCTTCTGTAGCAGCAGCTGGGAGAGGCAGTAGAAAAGGAGACAGGTCCATTCAAGCACAAGTCCTTCATGCTGTTTGGCTTTGCTAGGGAAATCGTGCTGAGTTTTGGTGTCAAGACTTTGACCAGCCTGTTTGTGCAGAAAGACAGGGCCAGGCTTTAATGACACAGAGGGACACAAGCTTGATGTCCCTCACAGTTCTCTCAGGCCAGATGTAACCTTTAGAGACCTGGGGAAAGGAAAGAATGAGGGGAGGATGGACCATTGTTCATAGGACAACAGTCCAAGATGGTACCAAACAGCATGGGACATTTCTCACTCTCTGGGATTGCAAAGTTGCTCCCTGGCCTCCTTCTAGGTGAAAATCTGGGGACTCCTCTTTCTCTGGCCATTCCTTGCATGTTACCCCCGCCATGACACCCCTTCCCACCTGCCAGGTGACTGGAGAGCATCTCCCAGCCCATGTCTTTCCAAGGAGGCTCTAACCTCATACATACATCTGGGGAAAGGAGGGAAGAAACACTGGGAAGGAAGAGGAGCTATTGGAAATAAATGTGAGTTTGTATGAAATAGCTGAGAACATTAGTGGAGATTGAATGGTTTATAGCAGGCGGAGATGGGATATTCTGGCACGAGCATCCCATGGGGCAAGTTGAGCTTGGCAGAGCATGAACTTTCTGGGTGATTCTTTGGGATGCACCCTGAAGGTTTCATGAAGCCTCTCCTGCCTTAATAAGGAAATGAAGAGGCAGAGCAATGATTTTAGGTGTTGAGTAGTCCTTCATCACTCAAAGTGGTGTGATATGGGGAGGAATGATCTGAGCTACTTGTACAGCACTGGGGCTCTGCATGAGCTATGGTTTATCTCTAGAAATGGTTCAGACTGTGAATAGATTCAATCAATGTGCAGGGATGAGCAGAATGCTAGAGACCTAAAGACTTGTAGAGAAAATCACACTGGATTTGCAGAGTAGCATTTAATAAAGTCAGAGTAGGCCATGAAATGCCGGAAGGGTGTGTTCAGTTGGGTCCGTAGTGTTTTGGAAAGATTCTGGAAAAGGTTAGAGTTGTCCCCAGGGCTGCAGTCACAGGAGGCCTGGGGAGACTGAAGCATAAAAAAGAATTGGATAGATAAGAAATGTTTAGTTTAACGAGTAGATGGATGAGAATGAGATGAAACAGAGACAAAAGGGAATAGATAAGAGAAAATAAATTGGATGGCTCTGTTCATCTTTTTCTCCTAATGCAAGGGCCAGGAGATACGTAGTAGTGCTGAGAACATTGTAACTGGTCTGAGAAATCTATTAAGGAAAAATTATTGTCCCCCTCTCAAACAGAAATAGTCTCTGCTACTCTCCCAAAATGGAGGGACAAGGAGAGAGAGAGGAAAAAAAAATAGGTTTTTAGATATGTAGCAAGTCTGTCTCATGGGTGAGGAGAGCAGGGGCTGCCACAGGACACAGGTCACACCTGAACCCTCCCACTGATGCTGTGCTTCCTCCTCCCAGGGACTGTGTGGCCCTCTGCTTCCTCAACAGCGGCACCAGCTTTGTGGCCGGCTTTGCCATCTTCTCCATCCTGGGCTTCATGGCAGGGGAGCAGGGAGTGCCCATCGCTGAGGTGGCTGAGTCAGGTGAGTGGGGGCTGTGGTGGGATGATGGTGTCATGGGAGGCTGCTGTTTATCCCCTGGGCCAGGAGGCATTCCCATAGGGTACCCACTTCAGAGAAAACAATGTTGGAGAAGCAGGCTCCTGTCCTGATCGGAAGCTCTGCTCTTTGCCTCCAAAACCCAGGGAGAAACAAATGCCCGCTCATGAAATGTTATGATGCTATGGCCATGTCTTGAGGTCAGTGTAAGCTGCCTAGTGGGGCTATGGTTAGGTAGGTAATGTCTTTCCAGGAGGGATGCAGTACCTGCATGGCATGTACTTAGGCTTGTGCTGGGCTCGGAGACTGGTTTGTCCCCCAGTCCTCATAGCAGTGATGCAGCCATAGCTTGCTCTGCCCCATTTCCCTCCCTCCTTGCTGGAGCTCCTCCACCCTGCCTGAGTTTCCCATATGGTGCTTGGCCGGGCAACTGCCTCATGTGGGTCCACAGGGATGTGCCATGCTGTGCCATGCTGCTGCCTGCTCTGAAGCCCTTCTCCCCGCAGGACCTGGCCTGGCATTCATCGCCTACCCTCGGGCTGTGGTCATGCTGCCCTTCTCCCCACTCTGGGCGTGCTTCTTCTTCTTGATGGTTGTTTTACTGGGACTGGACAGCCAGGTAAAGGTGCTGGATGCTTTTCTGCTGGAATAAAGTCACTGGCCCTTCAAGACAGGCTTGGACTTGACAGATGGAGGTGCAGGGCTGCTGGAGAACTGCTCAGGTTGGGCTGACAGAGGTGGGATCTCTGCTCTTTGCAGTTTGTCTGTGTGGAGAGCCTCGTCACAGCTCTTGTGGACATGCACCCCACCATCTTCCGCAAGAAGAACCGCCGGGAGACCCTCATCCTGCTGGTCTCCATCCTCTCCTATCTGGTGGGGCTGGTGATGCTCACTGAGGTATTTTGGGCTCAGACCACCTGCATGGTGTTTGCTGGGTCTGAGTGCCTCCTAGCAGGGACCTGTTGGGTGGTGGGATTTATGCTGGAGATGGGTGAGCTCCATCCTGCTGCCAAGTTCCTGGAGGAGGCTGCCCTGCCCTGCTCTGCCCTGCCCTGCCCTGCCCTATGGTGTTTGCACTTTCTCTTCCAGTCCTCACTGGAAGTCCAGTCCTTCCAGTCCTCACTCCTTGTGCCAATTACAGTTCTGACAGCTTTCCTGCCAGGACTGATAATAGGAGCTCTGGACAGCCAATATTTTGGTTATAAATTTGTCTCTACATGAGTCAAACATTTACTGCTGTTGCCGGTTGCATGGTTTGGAGTGAGCCTTTGTCCTTTTCTTTCCTTCTGTATGGAGCTACAAAACTGGTTGAAAACTTGGATAGAAAATGGATGGAAAATTTAGTGAGTCAGAGTGTGCCCATATCTATTATGCTGATTTCCTATATATTTACGTTGTGTCTGGGAGTTAAAACTTTGAGATATCTGTGTATTGTGGGGTTGATGTTGCCAAATCTGCCATGAAAGGGGATTTCCACCCTTGCTTCCAGCTACAAGAGTTGCTTTTTTTTTTGTCTTCTCCTAAAATATCCCCATCATCTCCAATGGTCTCTTCCCCTCTCCTGCCCTGCCCAGGACAGAAGGGTTGCTGAGGCTCCTGAGAGGAAGAAGTCTCCTAGGTCTCCCACACAGCTTCATCAGGCCTTTAGCACAAGGAAGGTGGTCTTTGCTGTTGGCTAAAAATGTGCCCCAGAGAGAGGGTAGTCTCCTAGTCCTGGGGAAGGTGCTGAATTTATGTCCTGCTCTGGCTGGAGCTCTCGGCCTGTGCCTGACTACTTTCTCCTCTCTCCTTCCCCACTTCTCCTTGCTGCCCACTCGGCCTTCCCCAGGGTGGGATGTATGTCTTCCAGCTCTTTGATTACTATGCTGCCAGTGGCATGTGCCTGCTCTTTGTGGCCATCTTTGAGACACTCTGCGTCGCCTGGGTCTATGGTGAGTATTAGCCAAGGGGGCCCAATTCTGCTCTCTCAAGCTTTCACTTTCCCCATCCTCAATGCGCTGGTCGATATTTCCTCTTGGCAATCACTTCACAATGCAAGGTAGCCTTCTAAACCCTTGCTTTGGTGCCTGTGGATTCAGCTGATAGGGCCTTCCTCACAGCAATGCCCTAGGAGATCTGCTTGGCAGATATCCTCAGCATGTTCCTAAGTGCTCCTGAATTTGAGGCCCTCCTTCCTTGGGGATATGAAGCTGGCTGGGGGGCAGTTTCCCAATCTGCGCACAGAAGAGTCTGAGATCCTCACAATGCTTTTGTGAGCCCTCTCTCAGCCCTGACATTCATAAGAGATGGATAAAATCAGGTTCAGGTCACAGCCTTGGTTCAGGTCCTAGCAGGACAGGATATGCCAGCTGAGGGGCTGTGATGACCCACAGAGCTGTTCTGGGGTGAGCAGACATTAATCCAGAACTGAAGTTGGCTGCATTCCTCCTCAGTGAGCTCCTCAGCAGGGTTCTTGGCTATGCAGAGGTTACTGCCTCATCTTCTGGGGAACTCCCAGGTGGTGGGGAAGCAGGGCCCTCACTTGCCATCCTCCTCAAGATGTACAGACCCTGCTGCCCTTGTTCCCTGCAGCAGGAAGGTATCCTTTCCCTCTTCTGCAGGTGCTGAGCGTTTCTACGACAACATTGAAGATATGATCGGCTACCGGCCATGGCCTGTCATCAAATACTGCTGGCTTTTCATCACTCCGGCAGTTTGCTTGGTGAGAGATGGGCAGAGCTGGGTGCCTCTGAGGTACATACACACACATATATGGAGGGATCTGCACATGTGTTGAGGTTATGTAGCCTCTCTTTTACCACAAAGCTCTGTGCAGGTGTGGAGACACCAGGAAGACCTACTTTGACTAACAGTGTTGATTTTCTTGCACTTCTTCCACTCTGCCAGGCAACCTTCTTGTTTTCTCTGATCAAATACACCCCACTGACCTACAACAAGAAATATGTATACCCATGGTGGGGAGATACGCTGGGCTGGCTGCTGGCCCTCTCCTCCATGGTGTGCATCCCTCTCTGGATTGTCTACAAGCTCTCCACCATCAAAGGATCCCTCAGAGAGGTGAGGCTGAAGCTCTGGGATCAGGGCATGGGCTGTGCCGCTGTCCAGCCTTTCGAGGGAGTTGTTTGTGTGCTGCAGGTTGATTAGTAGGGAGCCTAGAATTAATCAATTGAATGAGTTCATTGCTATAAGTGAACTAGTGGTTTTATTGAGTTCTGCCTGGCTGGAGGGCTGCCCCAAGCTGGCCGTTACCACTTGGTGCTCTTTGTTTATTGCTTCTGTCTCTTTGCAAGCACCATTAGGAATAAACTCACTAGATGATGACAGAAAAGATGATCTCCTGTACCTCAACTCAGTATGGAGGCTGCCCTTGACAGCAGCTTGGAGTCTTGCTCCAAGAAAACTCCATACCCCACTTGTTCTCTGTCTCCTGCAAACACTCAGGAATGGGTTGTGACAGCTGGCTGGCTGAATGATACCCATGACTGGAAGGGGAGGGCCCAGGTCACCTTTTGTCCTTGAGACCATGTTCAGTGCCTACTTTTGCCTTCCAGAGGTTCCGCCAACTCACCTGTCCACTAGAGGACTTGCCTTCCAGGCCTGGCATGGGACAGCCTCTTCCTTCCACCAGATCCGGCCTCCTGATGCTGACAGAGCTGGAATCTCACTGCTAGGACCTGTGTGACTCTCCCTCCCTCCCCCAGGATGGTTTCTATGCAGCTTTTACCACCTGTTGGATAACACAAGGATTCACTCACTAAGGAGACAGGGATTTCTGGGTTGAGTTCCCTTCCCTGGAAGTTCTGAGGGAGAGGCTGCTGCGGAGATGGTCTGCGTGGAGTTAGCAATGCACCTTAATCCTCTCCCTAAGAGGGCTCTGAAGGGGCAGATCAAACATGGGTGTTCCTTCCTGAACACCCCCAGCCTTCTGATGGGCAGAGAAGAAGGACTGATCATGGAGTGGAGAGTGCCAGAGTTTCAAAGTTGTGGCTCTGGTGTGGACTTTGGGAGCTCTCCATTCATTCCATTAAATTCTTGTCTTTCCCCTCTAGTTACAGTCTGTTTCATTTTCTGTGGCTGGCATCTGTTGCTTACATCATGTTTGCTGGAGTGTGTATCAGTGAAACTGTGCTGGGCATTTGGGGCTGCATCTCTGTTGCACTGGCACATTTGTACAGGAGGGTGGTGAGAGAAGAAGCTTGGTTTAGGTGGGAGGGAAAGCAGGGAAAAGTGACTGGGAGGCCTCTGTATGCAGTAGGCTTGGGGTTCTTAGTGCAATGCCACCTTCTGCTGGAGCCATCACCTGCTCCCAGCCAAAAGAGTCATCTGGCTGATGAGTCACTGGGCTATTCCCAGGGTCTAGAAGTGTGTGGGCTGGCATTTCTTCATGCAAGTGAAGGCTTGTGGGAAACTGTCCCTCATCTCTGCAGGTCTAAGTCATTTTTGTGCTGACTGGATTCCAGGTTCTCTAGAACCTGCTATTTTTGTTTCCCTGCATATGGAGGAAAGGCTGCACGGCTCAGATGGGATCTGTATGTTATGTCAACTCAGTCACAGATAGAGCCTCTCATTTTCAGGCTGTTTGAGTGAAAAAAAAATTAACAAGAACGATCAGAGAACCATTGTTTTAAGTGTCCTAGCCTCAGCATCTGAAGAGGGCGCCCAGAGGACACGTAGCCCTGGGAATCTGGATAGCTCTCAGGTAACCCTGAGAAAGCCAGAGCCTAGGAAGGGCTGAGTGACTGAACAGAGCTCGGCTTTCCCAAGGACTGGTGGGCACCGTGCTATGGCCTGGTCTAGTGCTGCTGGAGCACCCAGCACGGAGAGGACAGGAATTCAAACAATCCACGCAACGAGCCACCAGGTGGCCCCAGGACCTCACCTTCTGCCGGCAGCAGAGCGGCGAGGTGCAAGGGTCCCTCCTCGGGCAGGCTGGTGGCACCGGGTGCTCCTGCGGGGCGAGGGGACAGGTCCCCAGCACCACTCCCTGGGGCAAGGTGACGTGGAGGAGGAGAGCTTCATGCTGCCTGCTTGCCTTCTGGGGCCGTGGGGCACTTGGATAAGTGCGAGCAGTACGTGGTAAGGGTTTCTGCAGGAGAAGGTTAGAGAAGAAGGCTTAGAGAAGACCCTTTCCTCTGGTATAGTGCCAGCTCTTGCTTTCCACACATAAGCAGCATATAGTTGTCTATGGGAACTGATGCTGATTAGTAGCAATCTGGCTGTGCTCCAGCGGATTTCTTTCTCCCCCTTCTGAAAAGACGATGGTTGACCTCAGCTGGCCATCCCTTAGACCCAGACTCTGAAGTGGATCAGGGGATCCTCTGAGTTGTGAGGCTCTTCGATCCCACTTGCATGGTGGGTGATGGGCAGTTCACCAGCTGCAGGGCCAGAGAGGGACTTTCCCTGGCTCAAGATGATGGGGGCACTTTAGCTCCTGCTGTCTGTTGGTGTTTTCCAAGCTGCAGCCAGCTCTCTCCCACAGGGATCGTATTCCCTCCCAGCTGTGGCATGTGCTGTTACAGCCTCCTGGGGACCTACAGGTTGATGCTCACCTGTGAGCTGAGGGTAGGGAATAGTTCAGAAAAAGGAAAAGCTCCTTTGGGAAGAGACCTCCAGTGTGATGGGGGATGGAGACAGTCCACTTTCATACAGTGCTGGCTGGTAGAAATTATTTCCAGAGATGAATGAACGGAGTTTAATACAGAGGATAATCTTCAGTTGGCTTTAATGTGTGAATCATACCAGAAGCTCCAGAAACACATTCTCTTCCATGTCTTACTAATTTCAAACAAAATTATACTTTCATTTTCCATTAATATCTACAAGAGTTTTGGTCCACTGGGGAGGTTTATTAAAACTAATAGAAAATTGTCCACAGCTACCTCCAGAAAATGGCTGAGGTAGGAAGTCTGCTCAGCTGCACTTAGGCAAAATGGGAGCCTGTTGAAAGGCTTGTGACTTGCTCTGTTTCCAAATAGCCTTGTGTCCATTGAATTGGGCATGTGGTTTATTGATCTGGTTATGTATGAGCCAGGAAACCTCCAAAGCCCGTGTTCCTAAATGACCTAATTGCTGTAAAGCTTTGGATGAGCTTTGCAGGTCAGATAAGAAAAAAAAAAAAAAAAAAAAAAAAAAAAAAAAAAAAAAAAAAAAAAAAGTTTTTTGGATATTCTTACTTGCAATAGGACTTTGCGAAGAAGAATTGAAAGCTGTGATGCCTGGCTTGAAATATGAATTGAGTAGATTCTCATTATTCATTGAGCAGATTGATGGACTAAATCTGAAATGAGTATACCTGAAACTTCCAGATACGACATTTTTCCACAGCATTTTTAAAGACACCATGGTTAAATCACAGCAGCACCTACCACTTCTTTTATAGCATCCCAAATGCTGGTGAAATTTGGAATGTGGCGATCTGTGGTCTCTGATCACCAGCAAGCACTGCTGTTAGTCTCAAAAAGCCTGTTAGACCAAGGACATTGCCCTATCATCTCTAATCCTCCCCCCAGCCAGCTGCTGTTGCCAACACTGAGCTCCTGAGCAATCTCCCCTTGCCTTGTCTTCTCCTTTACCATGGGAGCTGTGGGATAAAGGGACATCTTGCCCTGAATGTGCTTCCAAAGGAGGAGACTCCTGACAGCCTCCTCTTCTCCAGAGCCCTTGGAAGGGGCTGTCAGTGATGTACAGCGCTGAGAAGGGCACAGTGAGGCCCTGCACCACAGCAGCACTGCAGCTGCTGGAGCCCACTATGGTACTGCAGGGCCTCGTTAGCACTCGTTACTTTGGTTATGTTCACTTGTGATTAGTTACGGTGGAATTGTTGTAGGAAGTCACAGGCTTGCTTAAGCAGAAGTTAACCATAAACATAAAACATAAATTATAAGAATGCCGAGGGGAATCTCCTCTAAAAATACAGCATTCAGCCGACAAGGCAAATTCCTGATCAAACAAGCAGCAGTGAAGACAGCGTTTCTTTGGTTTCATTAGCAAAGGTGCCAAAAGGTGGATGGGCATGGGCTGTGGTGGCTCCTCTGGCTGGAGCCGAGCAGGATGGGAGCCAGACTGCACCATGCTCTGGCCTCAAAGAGTGATAGAAGAAGGGAGGCGAGGAGCACTGCCAGCCAGCAGGGAGCAGGGTGGGGAGGAGACCCTTGCTGGGGTGCAGAATGTGCCCAAAGCCAGGGACAGCCACCACTGGGAGTGCAGCATGGACTGTAACTCCTGGTCTCCAGTGGTCCCTGGGGTCCGTGCCACTAGGGTGACAGAGGATGAGGATCAGGTTGTTGGGATCTGGGCTGTGACAGTGGTGAGTCCTCAAGTGGAGGCTGCCACAGCAGGATGAGGTTGCCCTGTGAAAACCGCAGTGAATTATTACCTGGGGAGAAGCTCTGAAAACTGAGTGTCTATAACTTCTGGTATTTTCTGATTTGAAGAATAGAAATAACAGCCTTTTTTTTTCCCTGATGGAGAGTGATTTTCACTCATTTCTAGATAAAATTTTCATTTAGGTTGGCTTTCTTCTTCTTTTGCCTGAATGTCACAGGTCTTTCCCATCTACGGTTTTGCAAAAGGCTGTGATGTTCTTGTGAAATACTTCAGTGTGGATAAATGAAGTTTTTAGGTCAGCTCTGCTTACCTAGGCTTATCTCAATCCCTCTCCATATCTGGATAACCTCTTCTGCCCCTCTTCCCCAGCTGCCCTGGGTGACACTGGTGCTCTGTGGCAGCGGCATGGCGGCATGATCCCCCATCAGCAGGGACTGTGGTGCTCATACTGTGGTCTCATGACCCAGCGGGCTGCAGTCAGCTCTCTGGTGACCAGACAAAGATTTAACACTGGTGTATTGTGGACACGTCCCAGTATAAACCCTGCATGCGGCTCTGGTTTGGTGGCATAGGTACATGAAAAGGTCAGTAGGAATTTGGCAGGCACGTTTATGGGCAAAGCGATAGATGAAACAGTAACAACGATTAAAAAAAAATTTATGGAGCTGAACTGTCTTGAGAAAAGTAGCAAAACTGGAATGCCTGCTGCTGGCATAGCTCACGAGCAGCCCTGGAAAAGCACATTGGCACTGAGACGGGTGGAGAGCAGGCAGGCGGCTAGGGCTGTGCTATGGGGTCTGTGGGCTCACTGCCGATGGCTGTGGCTGATCTTTGCAAATGTGGGGCCTTTGCCCTGCCCACCCACAGCTGCTTACTATTCTTGCTTTCCTGTCGGGGCCGCAGTTCAAGGTCTGGAGAGGCACATGCGGAAAGGGAGCTCCAGAGAGAGTTCTCCCTCCCCAACACACCTCCCTGTGCCACCCCACCACCCACCTGAGAGCAGGGTGACAATTTGGTGGGGGGAGCTGGTGGAAGGGGAGGGACTGGAGGAGGAGAGAGGGGAGCCTTTGCCTTAACTCTTGCTGCATCTCCCCGGCGTGCAGCGGATTCCCCATCCGGACGCTGGTGAGACGGGACCGGCTTGCCTGGCAGACCCCGCATGGGTGCAGGTGAGCTGGGCATCTGCTCGCCTGCAAGTCTAGCTGGGCGTGGGCCAGTGAATTTGGGAGGGAAAACAATTCCCAGCAAAGGGAGAGAGGGCTGGAGGGTGGGGAGCAATTATTGGTTTGGATCAGCACAGGGAAGAGCTTGTTCCTAATGGTTCCTGTAGGACAGAGCAGGCAGCACTGCACTGCCAGGAAGCAGTGGATGCCTGAAGGATGGGCAATTGGCACTGAAGGCTGCAGCAGAGAAGTCCTCATGCAGCAGAAAGGTGGAGAAAGTCATAAGAGGGGGCCAGAGAGGGATGGGAATGAAGAGTAGCGATAGCTGTGTAATGTGGGGAGGTAATGTGTAGGGGGGAAAGCTTCTAGGCAAGCAGGAGGCAGTGACTCCCACTGTGCTACCCTGCAGATCGCTGGCCCTGTGCTAGTGCATGGGCTCCGGGGTGCGGCTCTAAGATGTGCTCTCTGCTCCTCGTCCTTCCTGCTCAGGGTGTCCTCGGATCTGTTCCCAGTTAGGGGTGAAGAACCAGCCTGGGGGAGGGCAGGGAGAAGGCAAGGTCTGTGCATGTGCAGAAGCCCAGGGATCCGAGGGTGTGTTTGTGAGCAAACCCAAGCAGATCACGTGGGAGTTTCATAACACCTGATCCACATCTCCTTAAATCAACAACAGTGCTTTTAAAGCAATCACTGTGGTGAATGGGGGCTTTCATCCAATGCCATTGGAAATGCTATTGCCCTGGTTTTCTTCACTGAGATCTGGAGATACAGGGGTCTGAACCTTGGACCTGGCCTTCACAGCTCTGCAGGAGCTCAGCAGTACTGGATGCAGGGGTGCAGATGTGGTCCCTGTCGAGGGCTGCCCAGCAGGCCCTGTGCCTTACTTCTGCCTGCTGGTGCACCGGACAGGGCCCCGAGGCTTCCATGCACACACACGAGCTCCCCGAGCTTGAAGCTCTGTGAAAGAGCAGCCCTGCAGCCACTGTGTTCATTGCCTTGGACTCTGCCCTGTCCTTGTGGGGCTGCACGACAGGTCACTGTCCTGCCCCAGCAGAACCTCTCTTCTGCCCATGTGCCTCGGCTGGCTGTCAGGTGTCCAGCTAGGCCCAGACTCCAACCAGGCCCAGGCTGCTGAGGGGCTTGGGCCTTCGTGGTCTTCTGTGGCTTTGCCCTCTGCAGCAGGGACAATGAGCTGCGGACACCTAGGAGCCAGTGGGGAGAACAACAAAGCCTGCACTGCTCTCAGCACGGGTCGTGGTGCTCTGCTAGCAGAGGACAATGAGGAACAGCTTGGTCCCCCTGAACTGGGGCTCTGTGCTCCTGGCAGCTTGCATCATAGATGTATGTGTCATTAGCATCTTTGCAGACACTCCTCTCATTCTTGTTAGTGTCAGTAAGCAGCAAACTTGCTGAATGCAGGAGCATTGCCCTTATTTCATGTTGGAGAAAATGCAAGCAGGGTCTGATCCTCATGGCAGCCTCTGTGTCCCAAGAACTTTGCTGGACATTTTGCTTTGAGATACCCTGTAGCCCACACCACCCGCAAGTTAATTAAGAGGTGTAAAGAAGCCAACTAGCTTCCAACATCTTGAAAAGAAAGGCATTTTAATTTGGACTGGTGTCCAGCAACTGACCGCTTTTTTCTTGCTACACCTTTCCTTGCCCTTCTTGCAGCTGGAGTGAGCCATGCTCCAGAAGAGTTCAAGTTTGGAAACAGCAATCCCCATTCACGTTACTAGGAAAAACTACTGCTCACATTTCCCTGTCCATCTTGTGGCTATGCCCTACTCCAGCAGCAACATTGACCCAGCCAGGATTGCTCTTTCAGCTGTACCCTGGCTCTGTACCCTGGTTCTCTGTCCCTGCTCCCTCCTCTTGACATTGGCATGCAGTGCAGGATTCCAGCTGCCAGTTCATATCGTGCAGCCAGCAAATTTCCTGCATCATCCTGCTCTTCCTTGCATAACACAGCCCAGCCTCCCTTCTTTCTGATGCCTCCCTCAGATTGCAGTTTATGTGCTTGGCTGCTACTTCTTCCACAATAAGGCCAGGATGCATAAATGCAGTGCAGCTATCTGCAGCCATCACCTGCAACTCTGCCTCCTGCAGCTCAGACAAAACCTACCAATGTCCAAAGGTGCTTTTCACTGCACTTCCTCTGGTGAGCATTATCTTCTGCTTTTTGATATGGTATCAGTTGCTGATTCACTGTTTGCTCCTGACACTACCCTCTTCTCCTTTGCTTCAAGATAAAACAGCAGAAGAGGTCAAACAGAGGAGGTCAGCTTCCCAGAGGCAGGGCTCCTGAGTGGTGACACTGGGCTTGTGGGAAGGCAAGCTTCTCCCTCCTGTGCTAGAACCCCTGGTGGCTTCCTTCTCTTTTTTCTCTTGTTCCTCATCTCATATGAACAGTCCCCAGTCAGTCCCTTTTGCACTGGGGAGGCTGAGGTACCACTACAATTTGCTTTCAAAGGATGCTTTTATTCTCCTCTTTCTGATTCCTGCCTCTCCCTTTAATGACAACTTGCTCCCAAACACAACCAATAAATATTGCCTTTCTGCACAGTGCCTTTGGCATGTGGGACTGAACTGGCCCACAGCACTTCAGGTGTGTCCTTGGCCTTGCTTGCCTTGAATGGCCATACTTGAAGGATCCCGTGGTGGTAGCTGCAGGCCAACAAAACCCCAAAATCATGACCATGGAGAGACGCAGTTACCTCAGCCAGCTTCCGAGGAAGGGACTTGTTTGTGGCTGCCTGCATGCTGTCTGCTCTCTTTTCAGTGTTGGGCAGAATCCAGCAGGATTCTGATTTTTGCGGAATTTACGTCTTGAGGAGAAAAAACTTGGCTGCTGGTACACACCATACCCAGTTCCAAACCTGTCCTCTTCCCTCTTTCCTCTGTGGGAAGAGGACATATCATGTCTACAAGGCCTGGCCTGGAAAATCATGGAATCATTTCAATTGGAAGGGACTTTTAGAGATCATCTGGTCCAACCCCCCTGCAATGAACAGGGACACCCACAGCTAGATCAGGGTGCTCAAAGCCCCGTCCAGCCTGACCTTGAGTGTCTACGGGGATGGGGCATCCACCACCTCTGTGAATAACCTGTGCCAGGCACCTCGTTGATGCTCTGGGGGTTGAAAATACAGCAGGACACCTCTGAAAAGTGGCTGGTGAGATCAGAAGGAGGTGAGGTCAGAGGATGGAGGTGGTGGATGAGGGGCAGAACTGTGGGCTGCATGAGGGGCATCTCACCCATGGGAAGGAGTTCATGGCAAAAGAACAAAAGAGGTTGAGAATGACGGAGCCAGGGGATTTTTCTCCAAACTTTGGTGAAGGGAGAGCAGAAGAATGGCAGGCAGTGAGAAGCAAAGTCTTCCTTCTAAGCTTGTGTATTAGGGACAGAAGAATCTAAAGGAAGAAGAAAATGCATGTCAGGGAAGATGTAACACAGTGGGTGTCTGGGCTGCTGTGGGAGACTCATATTGTTCCTAGCTGGAAACAAGAAGCTATTTGAGACCCCATCTGGCCTGAGAATATACAGGGCAGGAGCACAGTGGGAGTAGAAGTTCCAGAAAAGAAGCAGGAGTTGTGTGAATAGGCTACCTCATAGAAACAGCAGGCAATGCAGAGGAGGGAAATATGATGCGTAATGCTGTATGTCACTTTGCTTGGGAAGGGAGAAATGGGAGCTTGAGGCACAAAGGGCCCAAACTTTGGGCACTAGTTTAATGTACCAGCTGTACCCATTTGAAAAGGTTTATTTCCACAGCTTGGGTAATTCCTCCTTTTTTGCAATAGGAAAATATACCAACAAGCGCAGCATGTCCCCTGCTGATCCATGCTTTCCTAGGACAGCATTCCAGATTCTACACTTCGTCTTGGCCTGTTCAGGGGCCAGAGGATGGGGTCAGAGCCCACGTCCTGCTCCAGACCTCCTGGTAGCAGTGCTGGGTCTCTGGGCTGGCATTCATCACTGCCTCCTGGGTTGGGCAGAGGAGGTGGCTAAGGTGAGCTTACCTGCCCTTCTGTGAGACAAGGCTAACATACAGCCAGGGAAAACACAAATATTAGTAGAAATAGGCTGCTTCTTGGATTTCCTTGCATTAAAAGAACAAAAGCAAAGAATTAGCTAAGTCCTCTCCTGTCAGATTCTCATGACATCCTCAATAAGCCCAGACTTAAGCATCATTGTACTTGATAATGTGCCCTGGACTGCAGCAAATTGGGACATGCCAAGGACTGTGACAGATCAAACATGTTTCATTAAGTACGTGTTATTTTTTCTCTCCCATTTGACAGTGCGAGGAGCTCTGCTACTCTCAGAGCCGAGGAGGCTGTGCTGCAGCATCTGAATGAACTGATGAGCCAGCTGGCAGCCCTGCAGCAGGCAGGCAGCAGAGAGAGGGTCCTTCAGAAGCCGGGAAAAGGCTGGTGGCAGAGCCTAGCCCTTCTCCTCCACATCCAGCCCAGCAGGGAAGCAAAGTGGAAGGGGCAAAGCTGGGGCTGAAAAGCTTTCAGGTTTGACAGGGAATCAGAATCTTTGCGCACTGTTTTTCAGCAGGCAGTCATGTAGCCAGGAAAATGGCCTCCAATGGCCCTTAACTGCCCTTCTCTGTGCTTCATACCCCACTGCTCTTGCTGCAGCTCATCTTACTAAAGGCAGTGTTAGAGCTTTGTATGTGATTCAGTCTCCTGCCTTCACAGTCCATGGAAAGGACTCTGCTGGGGTGCATGGAGCACAGCATTGCCAGCTGGTTGAGGGAAGTGACTGTCCCACTCCACACTGCACTAGTGGAGCCTCACCTTGAGCACTTGTGTGCAGTTTGAAGTGCCACAGTAGAAAAAGGGCATAAAACAATGAGAGTGTGTCCAAAGGAGGGCTATAAAGAGGGGGAAGGTTCTGGAGGGGCGGGTGTGTGAAGAGTGGCTGAAGCCCCTGGGTTTGCTCAGCCCAGAGCAGAGGAGCTGAGGGGAGGCCTCATGGCGGCTGCAGCACCTCACAGGGAGCGGAGGGGCAGCGCTGAGCTCTGCTCTCTGTGACAGCAACAGGGCCCGAGGCAACGACACGGAGCTGTGTCAGGGGAGGAGCAGCTGGGGGTTAGGGACAGGTTCTGCACCAGAGGGCGGTGGGCATGGAACAGGCTGCCCAGGGCAGTGGGAACGGCCCCAAGTGCCAGAGTTCAAGGGGCATTGGGACACTGCTCTCAGACACAGGGTCTGAGTTTTGGTGGTGCTGTGTGGAGCCAGGGGTTGGACTCAATGAACCTTGTGAGTCCCTTCCAACTCGAGAGATTCTATGATTCTATGAAATATGCTGCTGATGTCAAAGGGAAGAGTAGGGGCCCTGTGACACAAAGACAGATGGTGAAACAAAGACCTGGGCATTTACAGAGCAATTGGTGTTTTATGCTGTGATCTGGTTTCTTTTCTGTACTTGAATGACAGAGGCAAAAAACACGCCTTCTGCCAAAACCTGCTTGCTTTGCTACACACATTCACTAAAAATTGTCTTTTCATATGCAAGTGTCTCTCTCTGCCTGAGGACCTGATATATCCAGAGGGTTAGCATTTAGGAAATCATTTCATTTGCGTTAGGCAACTTGCAGAAGCAAATGAGACACAGTGATAACAATGCTGACTTGTATGAAGCAAGTGCAAGCATGGCCAATGTGATCCTGCTTCCCTCTCACCCTATTGAACACAACACCAAAAGAAATGCTGTGATGTTTGTATGCTGCTGGGCCAGCTTGTTGATAAGACAATACGTGTTGTTATTCCCAGTTGCCTGAGGCTTCCTGATTGTCTTTACTGCCCATGAGCTGACTAGCCCTAAGTGAGAAAACTGGAGAGAATGTACAAGGAGGGAGAGAATGGTATCCTGGTTCTACCTGAGATTGCAAAAGATTGTTAGATGGGTTTGGAGGTCCTGTAAGGTGGAGTCAAGCATGGTGAGGTATTGCTCATTCTACTGGCTGGGAGGGGTCCCTGGACTGAGTCACTTACAGAGCCATGCCTGGACTTCACCTGAGGGAGATCCAGCTACAGTGGTCCAGAGGAGATCGATGGACAGAGGAAGAGATGAACAGTGTGGGCAGCACAGATCCCTGTCTCTGCTGATCCTTGGTAATGGGGACGGCCCCTTAGGATTCACAGAGGAAAAGAATAGATGTGCTGTTTAAATACCTATCAAACCACCAGCAAACTAAGGTGAAGAGACAAAGCCCTGGTTTCTTTGCACTTACAGATAGTGGGAGTGGAAGTCTTTAACAGCGATGTTGCTGCTTTGGAGAGATTTATTTCCAGTGTAACTTCCTAATTCAAGCATGGGAACATCTATCCCTTGCTGACACCAGTCAGCCCTTCCAAGGCCAACTTCTGCTCAGCGAAGCCACAAGCCAGATGTAGCTACAGCCAGGACTTCCCTGGCACAGTTCATCATCTACCCTGTTCGTATTAGGTCTGTGCTTTCCATGTGCATCCTTATACCAGGTAACCTATTAGAGCATGCTTTTGAGGAGGATTATTTCAGATGGGTCAAAAAAGATTCCTGTCTTTACACTTAATCTTCTCTTTATAATCAAATGCTGGGAATCAATGTGAAAATGTCAACAAGGAGATTCAGTAAGGCCTGAGTGAATTTAGGCTAGATTTAGACTAACTGGCCAGTTAAAAGGACACTGTGTACAATAGAAAATTGTATTTTGCAACAAGAAACTGCTAACCTCACTTAATTAAGATGATACTACGCATAATTCAGAATTCAGTACAGATTGGAGGATGTCTTCCTTGCGCCACCTCGTAGGCCCAGGCATATTCAGTGTGCCTCCTCAAGCAGTGAGTGAATTTGCTCTGTGATTCCATAACTGTGCTTTCTCCTGCTAAATTTTTCAGTGCAAATTTTTCCTTCACTTTTTCATTCATGGTGATAGTAGGAATGGGTCTGTTGTTGTGACTGCTCCCCTCGCTACTTCTCCTGCCAGCAGCTCCCTACACATGCACTCTATTTCTCCTCTGTCCCACAGAGCCATGACAAGAGCCACAGTTAAGGAGGCAGAGCCCAATGGGGCAATTGCAACTCCTGAAGAGACAAAAAAGGAGGAAATGGAAGAGCGAGGCCAGTGGAGCAGCAAAGTGGAGTTTGTGCTGTCTGTGGCTGGAGAGATCATTGGTCTGGGTAATGTGTGGAGGTTCCCATACCTCTGCTACAAGAATGGTGGCGGTAAGTTCTCAGCAAGAGTTGCCCTTGGTCTGCCGGCACTACAGGATACACTCATGTGTCTGGGTCTATTTGTCCCCAGTGGGTGCTGTTTCTCAAAGCAGCTCTGCCAAGTTGTAATTACAAATGGATCTTTTAGGAGGAGAGCTCTCCCTCCTAGGAACTCTTCGAGGCTCTTGGGTGTACAGAGACACAGATGGTCTTCCAAAATGAGCTGTGAGGGGTTGGAAAGCCAGTGGCAACCTCCTTTTGCATCATTAATTTTCCCACCCTGTCCGTCACCCCCACCTCTCTCAGGCCCTTGTTACAGAGGAGGAAAGGCTTTGATGGTGCCAGTACCCTTGCCAAAGCCCGGTACATCCTTCCTGGGACCTGGGTGCCCTCTTCCTTCTCCAGGTAACTTGAACTCCCACCAGCTCCTCTCACTGGGCTGGCTACCCTGTGGTTATGAGGAAAACAGTGTTTTATTATGCCAGCACAACTCAGTTGTCTCCAGAAGTGTTGGAGGGCACCAGCTGAAGCACCTTGGCTTGTTGTATAGGCAAATATAAGACAGAAGGGCCATCTTTAAGAACATGCGTGAGAAGGGTTTTCTCAGAGGATGGAAGGAAGAAGGACAAAGCTACCGCTTCCCAGGAGCAGTTCTCCCAGTGGTCAACACACTGCTTGGGAAATTTGTCCTCGGGAAGAATCTGTTCCCTTCCCTTTCGTTTCTTGTGTGGCTGCCCCTGTCACAATAACAATGCAATAAAATCATTAAGTGGTTAAAAAATAAACTTTCTCTTAACAATAAAATGTATCTGGGGAGGAAGCAGAGAATAACTGACTGTCACTAGCTTTTGTTAGCGTGTTCCCCTTGTCTTAAATGTTTTTTCCCTGCAGACCATGTCTGAAAGGCCATTTTTCCCCTGCGTGCTGTGAGCTGTCACCAACGGAGTACTGCTTCAGCTGTTATTCATCCCAAAATTACCAAATTCCAATCCCCTGTGCTGTTTCTGGAGTTCTTCCAAATCAAGCTGGAGTCAATACAATGTCACCTCTGAGCCAGAAGGGGGTTGGATAAGAAGATGATTTAAGAAAATAGGAAGAGTCTTTACTTGAACCTGGGATAGTTTTTTAGCAGATCCTTTAGTTTCCTTCTTTGAGGTTTTGATGGCAGGCACTGAAGATGACAAAACTAAGTCAGAAAAGCACAGGATAGCGAACACTGGTGCTACACCTTATTGAACAGCCTGTTCTGCAGTGATGCTTTGAGAGAAAGGTCATGTATTTTGCATGGAAAGTTCTTTCCTGGGCTTAGATGATACCTTTACTTAGCGTATGTCTATGGTATCCAGTTCTGTAGTCCTTGGAATTTATATGCTGATTAGTGTGGAAAGGCTACTTTTTCATTTTAAAGGTCCTTTGTTTGTTTGTTTGTTTGTTTGTTTTAAATTGAACTATTTTGGAATATCTGATGCTATGATTCAGAGGCCAGTAAGGCTAGGCTTGGAAAAGATTACGACAAGGGAGTCCGTTTCTCCCAACTCACACACTGCTGTTGCAGAAAATATGCTACAACTGTAGAGGGTACATTTCTCTCTCCAATGCGCCAGGGAACCAAATGGCCAACAAACTAGTACAGGACAACACACTGTCTTTCCCATGACACTAAAATATATCCTTACCATTGGAAAAGTCCTTGACATTGTTGCAAAAAAAGGTATTTGCCTTTTATAATGGTGTTCCGCTGCTCCCAGCTCGAGAATGTTGTCCTGTTACCTTTCTCTACCTTCGAACGCAGTGAAACAGTTATAAAGTTGTAAATTGTGTTTACCAATTGTGTTAACTTTTTGTAAAGCAACTGAGTGTAAATTTGTGTGTGGTTTCACTTCAAATTTGATTTAATTTCTCAGCATCCTGAAGTTGCTATAGAATCGTTAAGGAAAGGAGGTCTTTTTCTGGGGCCTGCCTTAGTGCTGAGCCTCCTTTAGTGGAGAAGCAAAGCAGGGAGTGTCAGCTAGTAACAGCCTGGGAAGGTTAAGGGAGACAAGACAGGAAAGGTGTAAGAAAGCCCTCACTGCTCAGAATAAAATGGGTTAGCCTTTGAGACATAATGCCAAAGGAGAGGCCTGGCCTGCTGGAAGGCTCCTGCATGCGCAGGATAAGAAAGTTGTCCTGCAGATTTGTCTTGTAGCTGCCTCTGGTTTAGCATAAGCAGTTCCCACTCCCTGCTCTGCAAACCTGCGTGGAGGCTGTGAACTGGGCTCCCTGCCTCCAGCCTCAGGTCCCCTGTAGCTACAGCACAGCTGTGTTTAGGGGAAATCTGGATCAGCTTGTTATTGTAACATTGCCGGCTTAAAAACAAGAGGAAATGTTCCTAATTGCTAATTATCCTTCGTGAGAAGGAATTTCAGCACAAGTGGCTGTGCTGGCAGGGGAGAATTGGGGCCTGGGTACAAAGCCTGGTCCTGCTGAGTACAGGGCCCTCATCTCTGCAGCCCACACCGCAGTTGCCCCCCAGGCACTGGCAGTGGGAGATGCTTGTGACCAAAGTTTGCTGTGTGATGGAAGGACCCTGACAGGGAAGGCATCTGCCCTGACCTGCTTTGCTTTTACTGTCTGTCTTTGGAGGGGACTGAAAGTGTGAAAACCTTACACTCTTTATTTTAATGAAAAACCGACAAGAGAAGTTAAACTTTTTCATTTTGAAAATACTAGAAAGATACTCTCTTGCCATCCCTGTACTTCCATTCTTTCAGTGCAAACTACTTGTCAAATTTGATGTGAAATTTGTCTCAAGCGAATTTATACCCCAACAAATTTATTATTTCTCAAGAAATGCCACAGCCTCCAGGTTTGTATCCTCCAAGCAAGTTTTCTGTGACTCCCAGGACAGGCAGAACAAACGTGGTTATGTGAAGCAAGGGCTCCTTGTGCTTTGCCTGACTCCTGCTGAAAGTGAGCATGAAGCTGGGGAATGACAACAATTTCTCCAGTGTGGTCTTTTCCCTTTGCCCAGCTCTACCTTACCTCTAGGCTGTGGCCAAGACCAAACACAGCAGTGTTGCAGCATCACGAGGCAGATCAGACTTGTATTTTTCCAAGAACTGGTGGAGTAAGAGTACTTTCTCTTTTACAGAGGCCACATAGTTAATTCAGTGAAATATTTCTGTTTACATCTAGAGGATTCCAGCTGTGGCCCAAGGTACCTGTAAGGGGTGTGTGAGG
Source organism: Numida meleagris (assembly GCF_002078875.1). NCBI lineage: Eukaryota > Metazoa > Chordata > Aves > Galliformes > Numididae > Numida > Numida meleagris. The sequence continues at coordinate 60,994,510 of NC_034409.1, read as the reverse complement.
TAAGGTTTTAAAGAGGTTCCTGAGGCAGTATCTCACCCCTCTTTGCAGGAGCATTCCTCATCCCCTACCTCATCTTCCTCTTCACCTGTGGGATCCCACTGTTCCTCCTGGAGACGGCGCTGGGGCAGTACACCAGCCAAGGAGGGGTCACTGCCTGGAGGAAGATCTGTCCCATCTTTGAAGGTGAGGCAATTTACAGGAATTGCTGGCAGCACTTTCTAAAAATTAGTGACTCAGAACCTCTTTTGGAAGCATTATTCTGCTTCTCTCTTTCTCTGTATCTCTCTTTCTCCGTATCTCTCTTTTTCTGTATCTTTCTCTCTTCCTTTCTCTCTTCCTTTCTGTCCATCTTTCCTTCTTTCCTTTCTTTTTTTCCTTCCTTGTTTTCCACTCCCTCTCCCTTCCTCACTCTTGCAGCCTTGTTTTCTCTCTTGATACCTGCTGTCTGTGCAGGTGATTCCTGTAGGTGACTAAGAGTGAGTGGTGCTGGCTAGGGGCTGCAGTGCTTCAGCTTTGAGGAGCCCAGAGCCTGGGAAAGAAGATGTATTGACAGACAAACGCCTCTATGGAAGCTGGGACAAATGCTGAAGAGAGGATGAGGCTGATGTCCTGCATACTGGAGTTGTCATGCTGTAGCCACCACTCTGACAGCCTGGATCTGGGCTAAGGCTAAGGCACAGGTGAAAGAACCAGGACTCCTGAGCTAATTTTCTCCTGGAGGAAGGTTGCTAAATGGCTTTAAGATGTTAATGAATTTAACTTTCACAATTCCCCTGCCCAGAGGAGAGTCTATTACACCCCTTTTGTGGACAGAGAATTATAGAACCGTAATGGTTGGAAAGGACTACTAAGATTGTCTAGTCCAACTGTCAGCCTAACACCACCATACCACTAAATGCGTCCCTCAGTGCCACATCCACATAGTTCTTGAACACCTCCAGAGACGGTGACCCCACTGCCTCCCTGGGCAGCCTGTGCCGCTGCATCACCACTCCTTCTGAGAAGAAATTTTTCCTAATATCCAATTTGAACCTCCCCTGGGTCACTGAGACCATTCCCTCTGGTTTTGTCGCTGTCACCTGGGAAAAGAGGCCGACCCCCACCTCACAATGACCTTCTTTCAGGTTGCTGTAGAGAGTGATGAGGTCTCCCCTGAGCCTCCTCTTCTCAGACTGAACAATCCCAGCTCCCTCAGCCACTCCCCATAAGACTTGTGCTCCAGACCCTTCACAGCTTTGTTGCCCTTCTCTGCACATGTTCCAGAGCCTCAGTGTCCTTCTTGCAATGAGGGGCGCAAAACTGAACACAGTACTCAGGGTACGGCCTCACCAGTGCCAAGTAAAGAGAAGTCTGTGTTTGGGCAGATTAAATACTAGCACATGGCCTGGAGGCAGGCAGCAGTGGTATCTCTAAGGGCACAGACAGCCAGTTTTAAGCAGATGAATTCGGGCTTTCTGACTTTTCTGGTGTCTCAGTGAGTGATGAGTCCAAGGACAGGGTTCATCTCCTATATCTGTACTTCTGTCCCATCACCATATTTTATGCTTGGTTTACATAGGCAGTGAGAACCCTTTTTGCCCAAGTCTTTCCATAAGAAATAAACTCACCTGCATTTCTTTTCTTTCAAGGCAACTACAAAACTATACGACTAGTTTTCCTGAAGGAGAGGCAGTGTAATATAATGGCACATTAATATCAGAAAAAATATTCTCTCATCAGTGAAGTTTTCTCCCTCTATTCCACCATAGAGCTGTCTAGACATACCAACATTTTCCATCTTCATAAAATCCCTTCTCTTTCCTAGAGGTAGGTCTTATTCTATTCTCTAGTGACCTATGTGGTTGGCACTGCACTCTTCTTACCATAGCATGGACTATGACTTTTCAGGGGGCTAATTTCAACATTTGGTATCTGGTTGACTGCCTTCTCAAAGGCTTTTGTTTTCCTTCACAGGAATTGGATATTCCTCCCAGGTCATTGAGACCTATCTGAACATCTACTATATCATAATACTGTCCTGGGCACTCTTCTACCTGTTCAGCTCATTCACCACGGTGCTACCATGGGCCAGCTGCAATAACCCTTGGAACTCAGGTACGATTTCCTCTGGTTGCCTTCTGGTGGGAGGAAAGGTAGGAGGTGGAAACTCAGTTTTCAAACAGATTCATGCAATCAAAGAATCGCAGATTCATAGATTCCTCTTCCTCTTTCCTAATTCCTAGAAATTATTTGGGTTTTCTAGAAACATAATTTTTTTTACTTGTTTAAAAATATTTTACTGTAGATGAATGTCTTGGTTTCTGACAATATTTTTAGTTGTACTGTGGGTTCCACAGGGTGGTGTCCAGAGGGATTGCTCTCATGAGGTGCTCTGTGGCCAGGGATTCCTGTGAAGGCAGCAGTAAGACTATTTCTGCATGAAGATGCTTTCATTATTGAGATTTCACTGAACAATCCACATTTTCTGGGAAGTGGGATACATGGGTTGAGGAGAGTTTTCAAGCCAATCTTGAGACCTCCTCAAAAGGCAAGAGCTTTTCATTAGCTCTGGCACAGTGATTTATCTTACAATTCCCCTTTGCTGCTTGGCTCCTTCAGAGCTTTTGGAGCAGTAGCTGTCAGGCACTCAGCTGTTTTCCTTTACATGCGCAACTTTTGGCTAAATCAGCCCAAACCTGCACTGGAGGATTTGCCAGTACGAGACTCCCAGTGCAGGAACCAGGAACACAAAACTCTTAAAGCACTCTTCTTCAGGTCTAATCCCATTGTCTTGGCCAAGGATCTCATTTCCTCATGTCTACAGTTCACAAAACCATGCCCAGCAGTAAAGACTTGGCTTTGGTTTTATTTAAGGCACTTGGGCTGTTCCTGGGAAGTGGAGTTAGATATGAGGTAACTTTCATGGATGCGATGAGGCTTGACAGGCTTTTTTTTTTTACCATATTGAACAGGTTGTTTTGCTATTAGTTCAAAGCCAAGCTGGAAAGGGCTTCGGCAGCAGCTAAAGCCCTTTTTTTTTTCTTGGCTGTGGTGATTCATTCCTTTGATATGTTAAATTTCCCCACCCTATGGGCTACTTACTCACAGCTTCCTCTGCCCCTACATCCCAGCAGAGGTAAGCATCTTTCCAAAGAGTGGATCTGTTTATCTGATTCCTTCTGCTCCCCCAACGTGTTTTTGTTGTTGTTGTTGTTGTTGTTGTTGGTTTTTTTGGGGGGGGGGCGGGGGGGAGAGGGTTGTTTGTTTGTTAGGAAAACTGCAGATGTTCTCTTCGTGTGCTGAAGCTTCCTAGCCAGAGCTGGGATTCCTCTGTTTTCCTGTGGACTATCTTTTGCTTGCCAGATGCATGATGAGGTGCATTTCTTGGATGCATGTCATTTCCTCCATTTTTAGCAATTTTACACTACGTGACAGAATTGGGGATGGTGTAGTGGAACATGAAGGCAATTATGCTGTTTGGGAACATAGGCATGTATGTGTGCATAGCAAATGATGTGTGGTGTGGGAGGAGAATGAGATTTTGTATCTTTTGTATTTTAGTATCTTTTTTTATTTTGGCTATCTACGGTGGCTACCCCACAATAATCTACATTTTGCAGTCATGTGGTTTCCATTTGGCAGGGAACTGCTCTCCCCTTCCCTCTCTCCTTCCCCAAGCCCTCTGCCTACTCCTGGACTGGAACTCATAGCTGAGGAGAGCCAAGCTTTAATGAGATGCTTAATGAGATACAAGAGTTTAATGAGATGTTCTGTAGCACGGCATGAAGAGTCTGTGTACAGTCAGCATGAAGGTTAGGGTACAGTGGGGAAGGAGCATCCCTCATGGAGGAGCCTTGGAGAATTTCTCTGGCTCATTGACTTCCTTTTCTTTTGGCAGATCTCTGTGTAGACTTTCTGAATAGCTCCAGCTGGGACAACAGGACTGTGCCTGCAAACGCCACCTCCCCAGTGGTTGAGTTTTGGGAGTACGTGATCACCTTCCTTCTGTTCAGGCTCCTCTCTCATCCAGGAAATATGCTGGTGTGGGAGGGGATTCTGTAAGGCCAAGTGAGGTGCCACATGTCAGAACCAGGGACATATCAGACATAGGGAGCACAATGCACAGAGCTGCCAAGGAGATCGTCATGGATTCCAGAAGAACTAGATGCCCTCTGAAGGCTGCTTGCAGTGACATGCCTGCCCAGGGAGCTCACGTGCACACATGCACATGTTCTGGCACTGAAATGTCAGGGTGAAAAAGAAGTACCAAAAGAAAATGAGGACTTTCTGTAAGCCGGGTGTACTCCATAAGAAGAGGCCAGGGCAGACTGATCAGTCCTCTACAGAAAGGGTAAAAGCTGCCATTTCACTTCTTCTGACTACATCTTGCCAAAGGAAGAGCTCTATCTGTCTGCCCTGTACATGGGAAGGAGACATCTGAGGCAGATGGGTGAGGCACCAGATAGGCACTCAGGGTGGTTTGGCCATGGGTCTGGAGGCAATTAATCACCTCTGAAAGAGGGGTCCCACACCAGGTCAGCATCTTTGAGGGGCTTCTCACTGCAGCCCAGAGAGGTCAAAATGGCAGCTGGAAACATGTTGTTTCCTCAACTGAAGGAGGTCTCATTACAGAGAGGGATGTCAGAGGATTAGCCTTGGCAGTAACTGTTTCTCCTATAGCTCTTAAAATGCCCCTGAGAGGGGTGAGATTGTCCCCTGCAACAACCAAAGAGCACAGAGAACATGAAGAGATGTACCCATGGATGCAGAAAAAGTCTGCATGTTGCCAGGCTGTCTTTCCTGCCCTGTTCTTTACATCTGTGGTTTAGCAAGGGCTGCAGCCTCTCAGAAATAGTTGTTTTGGGTTTCTGCACAAGCTACAATGCAAAGGGAACTGCAAGGGGTTTGATTTGGAGAAAGGAGTACTTAGGAATCCTAAGTGTGGGTTTGGGCTGCTGGGACTGCATGAGCTGCAGGGCTGAGCTCTCCTGTGGTCCACCTTGGTGATTGTGAGTATCCAGGGAATGAGGCTGAAGAAAGGATGTGGGAAACGTAAAGACCACTTATATGCAGGGTGTCCATAGTGTATGGGGAGAAGAGGGGAATAGAAGCAACCATGGGTTGATGATGACATTGGTAGCTTGCTTTGGATGGAGAAGTGTCTGTTTAGCAGCTGCCAGCGTGATGGAGCAATGTGGAGCAGGTGGTGATTTCATGCTGTGTGGGTCTGATGGGCACACTGCAGTGGGCTGGGAGGGTGGGAGGGCTTCGGCTAGCTGCAGGGCACAGTGGAACAGCATCTATAGGAATGACAGAGAAGCGAGCCCTTGGCAATGCTCGCTGGTGATTCACTCATCTGGGAGACCAGGCAGACCTATTTAGTCTTTTCATGGGGTAAAACGGCAAAGGTATGTTTAGATTAATGGGGTCTGGGGTGTTAATGCTTCTCTCCCTTTCCCTGGGTACTGGCAGGAAGAGAGTCCTGGGACTCACAGATGGTATTCACAAACTGGGCACTGTGCGCTGGGAGCTGGCTCTGTGTCTCCTGCTGGCGTGGATCGTCTGCTACTTCTGCATCTGGAAAGGTGTCAAGTCCACAGGAAAAGTAGGAACAGAGACTGTCCTCCTCATCCATAATCCTCCTTGTACCCATCTTACATTTCTTTCCCAATCTCTTTTACCTTTTCATGAAGTAGAGACTGGAAACACGCAGCACCAAAGTCAAACCTAAACTCTGGTGGGTTCATACTGGTCTATATTGCTTGTATTTGACCCATAATTGCTTGTATTTTCCCTCTGTACTCAGCACTGGTGAGGCCGCACCTTGAGTACTGTGTCCAGTTTTGGGCCCCTCACTGCAAAAAAGACATTGAGGCCCTGGAGCGTGTTCAGAGCAGGGGAATGAAGCTGGTGAGGGATCTGGAGCACAGGCCTTATGAGGAGCAGCTGAGGGAGCTGGGATTGTTCAGTCTGGAGAAGAGGAGGCTCAGGGGAGACCTTATCGCTCTCTATAACTACCTGAAGGGAGGTTGTAGTGAGCTGGGGGTTGGCCTCTTCTCTCTTGTAACTAGTGACAGGACGAGGGGGAATGGCCTCAAGTTGCACCGGGGGAGATTCAGGCTGGACACTAGGAAATACTGCTTTTCTGAAAGAGTGGTCAGGCGCTGGAATGGGCTGCCCAGGGAGGTGGTGGAGTCACCGTCCCTGGAGGTGTTCAAGAAATGTTTAGACGTTGTGTTGAGAGACATGGTTTAGTGGGGTTATTGGAGGTAGGTGGATGGTTGGACTGGATGATCTTGCAGGTCTTTTCGAACCTAGCTAATTCAATGATTCTATGATTTTGTAAGAGGAAGAACAAAAAAATCAGTTGAACGGGGAGGGAAAAACAGTGGAAGAGCTGGGAACTGATCGAAATCATAGGTCAACTTTGTCCTTGCAGACACCCACAATGGCTGATGGATACTCCACAAGTGCCTATGGGAACCATCCACTCATCAGTGTGTTGTCCCAGTGTGACTTGTTTATGTTTTTAGCTAGATCCTCTTCAGTATCGAGCTTTCTATCCCTAGCAATAATTAAACACTTAAGCAACTATCTCAGTGAATAGATTGCTAATTTCTCCTGCTTCTTTATCCTGCAAAATGCTTGGAGTGAGAGAGATGTCTTTGTGCTTTCCTTTGGGCTCCCTTTTGTACTCTCTCTGGCTCTATGGTTTTTGGCTCAGCAGGTCATTTTGTGCATTTTGCTACTGAGGCTGGAGCCATTGCTTCTGAAGTTGTTTCCATAGATCAGGTGAACTGGATATCCTTCTGCAATGGATGAACGTGGTGTGCCTTGGGGTGGGTGTCAGAGACTCTGCTATAGCCTTGACGTGGTCAGGGCCTCCTTTCTCCCTGGGGCTGTGATGGGATGGGTAAGTTATCAACATAAGGGCATCCAGGGGGTGTCCAACAACAAAAAGGGGAGCCAGTTTTTGCAACAGCCTTCTTCTTCCGAATCAGTATCCCTAATTTTGGCAGATGTTCCCTGTAGAGAGGCACACCTTTGTTTCAGTGTCAAATCCCACTTCCAACCTTAAAACCACATTTCAGTGTGCCACCATTTTAACAGAACAGGACAAGAGCTTGCTCTGCTCACCAGAGCCTCTTGCTGGTGCTAGCCTGTCATTCATCACTTCTCAAGGAGAGAGAGCAAGATTCCACATTTAGGGGGAGAAGGCATTTTAAATTGTCAGTCTGATCCTCCATGTAAGCTGGTTTGGTAACACAGTGCCACCTTCACAAGAGTTATCATTCTGATCTTGTGAGTCTGGGTCTGAACAGCTGTTTGATTTGCATGGAAGTGCAATTGAGTTGTTTGAGGCATCCTTCAGCTCTCAGCCCTCTTTCCACCAAGCCTTTCCTTTGCCCAGTGCTGCCCAGGTGCAGCTGAAGAAATTCACTTGATCTGGGATCGAGTTGGGTTTCGCAAAGTCAACCCAGAAAGTGAGAGTTCAGTGAGTGCAGGCCGTAGCTCTCATGGTTTTCCTGAGACCACAGAAGATTTTTCCTATCACAAGGTTTAGGATACAGGACCTACTTTTTCCTAGTTAAGTGTATGAGTAGCGCAGGGTGGTTTTTTGTCCCACTCCACAAGCCAGACAGGCCAGTAGTCCTCTTTGCAGGTAGTCATATTGAGATTTACAGGAACACTGTCACAAAACTCAGCTCCTTTCTTTTTGAACCCTGACTGCACATTAGGACAGGCAGAAGGGAGGTCCCAGAAACTCTGGGTATGTACATAATTTTGTTTACCCATTGCAGAGTAAACAAATGCTGTGCTTGTCTGAGGGTCTGCACTGATCAGATAACCCTTCCAGACTCTTGTGCTTATGCTTCTGTCATCCAAGGAGTCTAAACATAAAGAAACAATGGTAACCTCAGGAAAATAATTTCAAATAACCCCACTAAGACTCATTTTCATTGAAAGCCTTTTTCTTTTATTCATTTTTCCCACTCTTGCACTCTCTCAATATTTCCTTTCCTGTAGCAATCAGTTGATTTGTACAGATGTTCCCCTGAAGTGATTTCTGAAGGTAGATTTTCATGCTTGTGCCAAAAACGCTCCTATTCTCTTTCAGTCAGGGAGCAGCAGAAGTGCTGCATACTGTGACTGATTTGACCAATTATCACTAGGCAGCAACAACTTCCTTTTTGACCCCTCACTTTGAAGCCATACAGTAAACAAGCTTTAATTTTACTTGGATAAATTGTAGTAGTGAATAAATGTTAAGAAGTTGCAGATTGCTCATGGATATTTTGCAAACAACAACAACAAAAAGTTATATTGGGCAATAGATTAGGGATGATTAATTCTACCGTACTGTTTGTTTACATAGCATACAGGGAGATGTGAAAAGAAGGCTTTACAGAAACAATGGTATATGTTTTCTTGATGGACTTCTAGGCTCCTGCTGTCCCCATTTTTTACCCATGAACACAGAGACACTGGAGGGATGAAGGAGCCACATGAGCACCCCTGGAAATGCAGTGTCTCAAATTGGGCAGCAAAAGTTGCTGCTTAATATGGAAACCCCTTGCTGGGAATGGGACAATTTTAATAACTCCTCATTAAAACTCAGTGACAGGAAGAGTCATAGGTTTCTTTTGCAGCTCTAGAAAGATGAAGAGAACAGCTTGAGAGCAGGGAAATGACGATGACTGGAAAGAAAAAATAGCAAGAGCAAGCAGTGGCACAGCCTTGGGTGAGAAACAGAGCATAGATTAAGAAAATCGCTGCTGAGATGTAACCTTGATTAATCCGTTCCCCATCCCACATCCACGTTAGCAGCAGCGGCCATGGCCAGCGACAGAGTGCAGGGACGTTTGCTGGGTGGGGGCTGCAGATGGGACAAAGTGATGCCTGCACCCGCCGCCTACCCTCTCTGATTTCCCTGCAGGTCGTGTACTTCACCGCCACCTTCCCATATGTCATGCTGGTCATCCTGCTGGTGCGGGGTGTCACACTGCCGGGTGCCACTGAGGGGATCGTCTTCTACCTGAAGCCAGATGTCTCCAGGCTGGCAGACCCGCAGGTGAGTGGGGCAGGTGAGGGTCTGGCTGCCTGCTCTGAGGGGAGGCCTTCAGACCTGGGAGACCTCCTTACAGGGTGAGCTCGGCCTGGTCCCCACGTAATGCAGCTTCTCTGCTCGCATCTGCAGCATATGGGCATATTAGGTCATTGCTACTCATGGGCTCAGCAAAATCAGAGGAGCGCATGAAATATTCAGCACTCAGCAGATGGTTTATCTGGGTCTTAAATGCAAATAATTAAGGAAAGGTGGGGGGGAAGTAATCTACCACTTTCCACTTCTTTAGGCCCACTTAGAGCTTTGTTTGCCTGGGACCGACCACGTGCCAGCAGGGCACACCCCAGCATGCAGTCAGGTCTCTTCCCCCAGCCAGGTGGGCAGCACTCAGGACCCCTGTCCCAAGACCCCAACACCTTTCCATCTCAGCAGGTTGCTTTCCCTCCCAGGTGGGCTCAGCAATGCATGCAGACTGCACGTGCCATCCCTCTAAGGTGCTAATGCAGCTCCTCAGCCCCAAGGAGGGCATTTAAATGACATTGCTGCTAATTATTCTGCTGCTAAATCTTTTTGTGGAGGCAGCCAAGCAATATGCTTAGCTCACAGCCTCAGCTTACCTCCCACATCTTCCCAGATGGCCGCAGCCCCAACTGCTCCCAAACCAGCTGCCAAACACGCTGTCTTCCCCCAAATGGCTTTCAGATGCAATTATGTGTTGTCAGTACAAAATCTGTGGTGCACCGAACACAAGAGCCAGCCGAACATAAATGGCATTTTAATATCAAAATAAATAACGGGGGGGCAATGGGGGCTGGGTGTGTTTTATTCATGGCCAGAGCTTATTCACTGAAAACCTCCCAATCTTTTAAAGCCTAAACAAAGCTGATGTGGTCTTTCCAGGCTGCAGCAAGGCAGCATAGCAGGAGTGAGGAATCCTGCTATTGACTTTAGAGAGTGCAAAGCTTGGGTGCAAAGCTGGCTGTGTGTGTGTACCCATGCCACACACTCCTGTGGATCTGAGCAGCAGTGGCCGTGCTAGGATTGTATGCAGGCTGCCAAATTGCAGCTGCCTGGATGTTTACTGCTGCTTAGAGGAAAAAGAGAATGAGGGGGAGTGTACAGACAGACGGAAAGAGGGCTGTGTTCCCTCCTGCCTGTTACCCTGAATCTCTGACAGGGCGTGGGAGCAGTGCTGGAGTTCACCCTGCAGTGCTTTGAGAGAGCAAGGGACCCTTCTTGGAGAAGAGGGATGGAACAGAGGGGAAGAAGCCCACTCAGCATTAGCCAGTGCCCTTGTGTCACTCTGATGCGCAAACACAGTCCCCACAGAAGCCTCCTCCTAGAGATATCATCTGATAGTTCAGTTTCCCAGAGATGTATTCCAGTTTCCGCATCCATTGTGTCCCCCTATCCCATGCAGTTTGTTCATCTCTGATGGAGAAGAGTTTGCCATGCAGGGCACAGCCACTTGTTTATTTTGTCACCAAGTCTGGAGACCACTGACCTTCTCTGTTCCAGGTCTGGATGGATGCAGGCACACAGATTCTCTTCTCGTATGCCATATGCCAGGGGTGCCTGACAGCTCTGGGCAGCTACAACAAATACACCAACAACTGTTACAGGTAAGAGGATCCTTGCATCCTTTTGGAAATTTGCTCAGAGAGAAAGAGCACAGGGCTGTGCCTGATGAAGAGAGACCTTTGGGCAATGCTATTTTGAATAAGGAGGTGCTCCTAGTTTGGGATGGACTCAGCACGGGGATGGAGATTGGTTAGGGCAATGCAGGAGCTCCAGAGAAGTGTTTTAGCAGTCCTCTCCTGCATGAGTCAGCTTGTAAACTGGAGGGACTGGAGGAGGAGGAATGGATGTGGAGTGTGCTCAGCCACTGTGGTGATACCACAGGATGTTTTGATGGGGTGAGTGAGCAGGGGCTGCATGGCTAGCTCTGATGTCACTTGCTAGGCAGGGGAGGTGGTACAAAGATGATGATGGCTGGGCCCGCTGTCTCTAGTTCTTTACTAACAGCAGGGTAATGTATTGCCAGTAGCATTTTGATCCTATCGAGGATATTAATCAAGTCTATCTGGCCTCTTCCTTGCCCTTGAATTACAGCTCCATTTTCTCCATGGCCTGACACGAAGCTCAGTAAAGCCATCAAGACCATTTCTGACACATGCCTCAGAGTTCTGTGGAGTTGGGGCTCTGTTATTCCTTCCACTCTTGCTCCAGCACGGATGGGAAAATTTAACGGTGCTCTGGAGACATCAGTCATCTCTTCTGCCCTTCTCAAAGAGGTGCTGCTGTGGCTGCTGGCCAGGCAATTAATACTTTCCCACGGCACCCCACAATGTATCTGTCATCAATGGAGCAGTGTGCTGACACCTTCCTCTAGTATCTTATGTGCCCTGCACCGTTAGCATGGCTCTAGATAGCTCTCCAGCCCAAATGCACTGCATATCTGCACTGCTCCATAGCAATTGATAGTGACATTGGAGGGAGCTGAAGAGCAGTTCTGACACTCCTCAGTGCTTGCTGTCCGTCTGGGGAAGCTGAGTGCAGAAGTGATCCTAAGTGGGCCCTCCGTGCAGAGGGAAACAGCATGCTCTCTCATCTCCTCCCGCAGGGACTGCATTATGCTCTGCTTCCTGAACAGTGCCACCAGCTTTGTTGCTGGCTTTGCCATTTTCTCTGTGCTGGGCTTCATGGCTCGAGAGCAGGGCGTACCCATTGCAGAAGTGGCTGAATCAGGTAGGTATTTCCAGCAGACTTTCAGCCTGCGGAGGTTTGGGGGTTGGTTTCTGAAGTGAAGCCTCAGATGTCATCTACATCCTCTGTCACTGCAGTGTCTGCAGTGAGGTCTGCAGGACTAGTGCTGCCTGATGTGGTCATGCTGCTGTCTGTTGGCAGGTCCTGGCCTGGCTTTCATAGCATACCCGACAGCAGTAACAATGATGCCCGTGTCTCAGCTTTGGTCCTGCCTCTTCTTCCTCATGCTGATCTTCTTGGGACTAGACAGCCAGGTATAGCAAGCTAACCCTCCTTGTCCAGCTCCCAGGTGCCTGTTGCCACTCTTAGTACCTCCTCATGCCCGTGGGAAAGGATTAGGTGGTTATATGCTTTGCTGGTGCCCCAAATACATTCTCCACACTGTCCACAGCCCTTTCATACTGTAGGAACTCACAGCCAGGGCTGAAGAGAGACCAGTAGGTACATGTGGTGGCATCTCTGTTTGGCATTTTATCCTCACATGTATGTGAGGGTGTCCCAGCACATCTCCAACTGCAAGGAGAATGGTGTTGCATCCACCTCTTACCCTCCAGTACTCCAGGAGGAAAACCCAGCAGAGCGGTGTGAAATCTTGGTATGCTGGCTCAAGGGGAGAAGGGATGTCCTGACCTGGGTGCCAGGCAGGGCACTCTGTTCAGGCTCTACTTTGTAGCACCTAAACCTTTGAACCTCCATTTCTCATTGTTCCCTGAATCAAGGTCCCCTCTTGCCTCACCTTGCTGATTGTTCTGCTTCACGCTGGCCTAGCTATCTTGGGAAAAGTCTCCAAGTCTTGAGGAAAAAAAGGACAGTGAGCATGTTCTTGGGGAAGGGGAGACACTGGGCTTTGTGACCTGTCTTCTCCTGCAGTTTGTCTGTGTGGAAAGCATGGTGACAGCTCTTATTGACATGTTCCCGGGAGTGTTTCGAAAGAAGGGACGTCGGGAGCTGCTGATCCTGGCCATTGCGGTGATATGCTACCTGCTGGGCTTACTGCTGGTCACTGAGGTAAGAGAGGTGGAGCTGGGCTACAACCAAGCACCAGAAACCCTGTGAGACTGCTCTGGAGGAGCACTTAGAGGCAGCAGGCTTGTCTTTGATTCTTTTATTTATCCTTCATTTCCAATGCATTAGCTGGTGTCTCTCAGCCAGTGCTGCTGATTGTGTGATGCTCCTGCACCTGCTATGAAGCCACAGAGACAGCCCTGCAGCTTGATAAGGCTGCCTTATGCAAATACCACATTGCTCAAAGAAGCTGAGCTGTATATACAGAAGCTGTTCTAAGGGCAGCGATCATTTGCTGGCTGCTTTGCATGAGGAGCAGGGTGGCAGGAGGGAAGGATGTGGTAATGAGTGCACCATCACCCTGCATGAGCCAAGGGAGAGCCTGTCGTCTCTGGAACAGAAGCAGCAGAGTTGTGTTGATGCGATGCTGTGCATGTGATCAAGAGAGCTTTGACTGTGGGAAACTGAGCTCAGAGATTCCATGGATTTGGTATGCCCCTCGTGTGGAGGCATCTACACTCATCATTGCAGGACATCGCCTCATATGTGTTGGGATGAAGGGATTCCGCTGCTCTGTCAGTGGCTAGAGTCCTTCAGCACCCTTGGAAAGCGTCTCCTTGTCTTCTGTTGGCATGGCTTTCTCTTTGGAACAACATATGAAAATATGAGGGAAGACTGAGTTGTAGAGCTGGCTGATGGCAAGTAGACAGGGCTCAACCCAGAGGTAGGGGCAGCAGGAAGCGACGCACCTGTCATCATGGGGTATGGACCTTGAGAAATATGTAAAGATGGATGCAGCCAAAATAAGGTATCATCTGAATACCCTGACAATCAGGATCCCAATTTCTTAGATGCAGAGACTTTCACTGCAATAGTGTTTTGAAGTAATGCTGGAAACATGCTAGGTGATTAATAAACAAATCCAAACCAATGACAAAATGGTTTGTGCTCCTGTGGACATAGAAACCTGCCATGACTCTTCTCTACCTCTGTTACAGGGTGGGATGTACATCTTCCAGCTCTTTGATTACTATGCTGCTAGTGGCACGTGCCTGCTCTTCCTGGCCATTTTTGAAGTCATCAGTGTAGGATGGGTTTACGGTAAGTGGAGGACAAAAATCTGTGCTGCTGCTTCTCAAGGCAAGGGCTGGGGGTGGGAAAGTGGAGGTGGATGGAAAAGATCCACCACTCCCTTAAGAAGCAAAGGAATGCTATAATTACCCTCTTTCTTGCCTGGTTTACACTGTGTTTCCTCACAACATTTTTTAACTGCTCCACATTTAGGGTAGAAATGACTCTTCCATCTTTGAAGCTTCCTCATCTTGTGTTACCCTGCTGCTCTTTACATTTCTCCTATGGGTTAGAAAACTAGCTACAGAGGAGTGACTGCTGTTCTTTAGACTCTCTTTCAGTCTGTACCCTGTGCCTTTGGTTTAATCCTGCCAATTTGTTTCACACAAAGTGCTGGGATACAGACTTGCTGTGAGCCACTTCTGTGATGATGCATGCTTTATATCTTTCACGGGGTGTGACGGCAGTCCCAGAAGAAATGGGTGGGACTGCTTTGGCTCCCAGGGAGGACTGTAACTAAACCTTGCAGGAGTAGGATTAGGCTGAGCTCAGTGAACTACTAGAAGAAAACCAGCTACTTGTTGGTGTGCAGTAAGCAGAGTATCCTGTGGTATCCCATGGAAGGTCTCTGCCCTGCTGAGCAGTGCCTGAGTCCAACAGGCTGCAGCCCACCTTGCTGAAGTACATATTGAGGCTGGTGGTTTCCAGGAGAAGGGGTTAGTTTTGTGTGTTATGGAGCAGTGGCTTCCTGTCCTTGGCATAATAGAATCATAGAATCATTAAGGTTGGAAAAGACCTCTAAGACCATCTAGTCCAACCATCATCCCATCACCAGCATGCCCACTAACCCATGTCCCTCAGTGCCACATCTACATGTTTCTTGATATGGGAGTCCAGCATCTGCAAGGATAGCACAAAGTGATATAAATGCCAGATTAGATCAAATGTGAAGCATTCCCCAAAACAGCACCTGCTGGCTCCTTGCTGCACCAGACAGTGTGCCCATCTCAACCTAAGGAAAATACTGCAGGCATGAGCATCTTTCATATCTTTTTTTGATGGCTAGCAGTAGATGCTTAGGGAGGAGCATAGGGGGTAAGTTGGCAATGATATTTTCTGGGAATGTTCTTCCAGCTTCTAAAAACTTGTAACTCAAAGATTTCCAGAGCCACAAGTAAAATCTTTCTATTTATTTATCTTCTGTATTTTTTCTAGTTGGCTCATATAAGCATTTATCATCCAAAAAACCCTACAGCAAGGAGTTCCACAGCTTGGTCCGTTGTTGTATGAGGATTCACAGTCTTATGCTTGTTTTGAACCTGCCACCTTCCAGTTCCATTTTGTGCCCCAGGTCTTACTTCAGAAGAGATGGGTGAACAGTCAGTCCCAATTTGCTTTCTTCGGTATGTGTGGTTTTATAGAGCTTGCCATAGCTGTAGTGCAGTTGCAGATAAAGGTGTTCACAGGTTCTCCAAACACTCAAATAAGTTGAACCCATTTCTAGTCTGGAAGGACTTCTCTCTTACTGAAATGGGAGCAGGTCCTGCTGCTTGTGTTTAACCTTCCAGGGATGCAAGAAATGCATGTCTGTAGGAGAGATTTATTGTAGAGAGATATCCTGGGAGATAAACTCATCTGAGAGCTTACAGTGCCAGACCTTGGCCAGATTTGAATTTAGTCAACTTCTGCACATTCCCTGTGAGATTTCTAAGGAGAAGATTTCCATCCATGCATGACAGGGCTTCACTATCACCACCCTGAGCTACATTAAATTTACATTACAGTTTGTCAGTTCCTCCCTCCTTCTGCTCTGCTCCTCATGGCAAGTAGCCATTCCATGGGTCTAATTCTGGGCTGAAAAGCAGTTAGTAGGCTGAGATGGGCCATCTTAGTGGAAAAGATGTGTATAGTGCCAACTACTGCTTTTTTCCCAGCCTCAGAATTGGCAGGACCAAGCCACTTGCTTACACTGTGAAGAATTACAGCGTTTTTGCTAACACAAATACACACTCTGAGTTTCCCCTCTCCCAGCACATACGCCAGCCGCCCACCACTTGGCAACTTTCCTCTGCTGACAGGCAGATGCTCTTGCTCAGATCTAAGGCTTTCCTCACGTATCACTCTCTGCCTGTACAAGGACATCATGGCATCCCACCTGCCAACTCTGTTTGCTGCAGGGAGGGACAGAGGTGGTTTGGTTTCTTCCTCCACTTGTGTCCCTTCCATTTTTGGAGACACAGCCCTCAAATAAGCAGGTACTCTTCTTGTGCACTGGGGTTGCAGCATGATGCCACAGAAGCATGGTATGGGGGTGATGTTTTCCAGTCTTTCAGGCAGTCACAGCATGCACATTAGGATAAGCTGTTGCAGGAGGAAGCGTGTGCCTCCATCGCTGCATGAGAGCTGGGGCTGAAACCATTAGAACTGTTTACAAAGCTAAAGCAAACTGATGCCAGCAGGCACCTGTGGGTGGCTGCAGGGTGAATCTGTGTTGAGCTAGTATAAATCTTCCTCTCTTGCTCACATGCAGTGTGTCTACCAGCAGCAGCAGCGGGTTCCTCCTGGCTGGATCCTGCCCATCAGGCTGCACTAGCTGGGTTTGCTTTATCCTCTTGGATGCACCTGCTACAGCTGACCTCACGTGGTTATTTATGGATTGCAGAGGCTCTTTAAAAGCACCTGGTACCCAAATGGTACACAGTTCCTGCAGTGCCCCAGCAAATCTGCTGCCAGCATTTTGCATGAGTTTGTTACAGGTTTGGGCATTGAGGTTTTGGACAGCAAGAAAGCAGGCACAAGCTCAGATCTGAGGCGTGGTACCAAGGTCATCACATACTGACGTCCTGTGGATGAAATTCAGTACAGATGAATGCAAATAAATGCAGCTTGGGAGAAAAGATTTAGAAGAGACGGTTTTGTCATAGGCTCCACACTAACAGTTCAAACAGGCTGCACTGTGTTGTGGTTTAAACTGGCAGACAACTCAGCACCATGCAGCTGTTTGATCACCCTTGTCCCTTGCCCAGGGGATGTGGGAGAGAAACGGAAAAAGGTAAAACTTTAAGTTGAGATAAAAGCAGTTTAATCAGACTGAAAAATAAGAGAAAATAGATAATAATAATTATAGATAGAGAAATATACAAAACAAGTGATGTACAGTGCAGTTGTTCAGCACCCACTGACTGATGCCCAACCCATTCCTTGAGCAGTGGCTGTCCTTCTGGACAAGAAGTAAGGACATAAGCTAATCTCCACTTGGATTTATATGAAATGCATTCCCATGAATTTATGTAGTAAAACAAAATGATTTTTCAGGAAAGAATGTAGCATCTTTGAAAATATATGCTTTCAAAGTATATGATACCTGCATGCATGAACAACTGCCCTAGGCCTGTGTATCAACTCCCTTGTCTTGGGATACTGGTTATAGCAGCAAACCTCCTTGTTCTTTCCAACAACAGTCTCTTTGGGGAGGTCTTTAAGCCATTCCCTGCAGGAAATCTATCCAATCCTTCTAATATTCTGCAGAGGAAGGGGGACTGCACACATCCTCCAGCTTCTAAGCTGCACAAAAACCCAGTGCTGAGTGATTAACCTGTGACTTCTTCAGCTTGATTATTTTTCCATATCCTGTGAAATGCAGAACATGTAAAAGCTCCTATTCATACACTTTCTGAGGCTGTTCACATCAGCGTCTGTTGTGTTTCACCACATCACCCTACTGACTGCCACAGTGGTCCTGGAAACACAGGATCTGATGGGAATACTGCGGAGAATAGGGATGAGGACAGGTGGACCCATGCTGTACTTAACAGTGTAAGGTTTGTATTGTTTTCTTCATGGAGAATAGGTGTGTGTAGTGTCTTTCTTTTGGCCTGACATCTTTGTGTTTCTTTAATCATTACATCTCTCAGTAGATCCGAGATCCAAAATTTGCAATGAAACTGACTTCAGCCGTCAGAGTGAATTAATTTATCCATCGTATATCTGACATCATGGTGTGTTTCTGTGGAAACACTGTACGGTATTAGAGACTGCGCTATGCTGCAGTCATATCATTTATCACACTCTCCTTTTTTTTCTACCCCGTGGAAGATTTTGGCTTTGTGGCAGATCATATTTTTATATCATCTCCCCTTCATCCCCAATATATTTTCAGAAACATTAACTGAAGGCTCATGGGATTTGCAGCTTGGAAGTTTTAGGGTTCTGTTTTCTGATGTAGGCTGGGCTCCCACACAAGGCTGTGTGTCCCTTGATACGCTGCAGCTTGTTTTTGCTGGAGGCTACCTGTTAACTTGCCAACTCAAGATGGGAACCATGAGGTATTCAAAGAACGTGCTCCTCCCCATCCCTCTTTCCTCAATGCTGCAAAAGCTGGTTTTAAGGGAGCTTTCCTGCAAACATTAGTCATGGGATACAGAAAATAACACAAAGAATTACAGAAAAGAAAAACAGCATAATATGCTTTTGTAGAATTCACATAAAGGAAATAAGATCCTGGGACTTAGTTCTAAAATAGAAAAACATAACGCAATAAAACACATTAAACCCTAAGCACTCGGTAGTGTGGCAAGTCCTCTAGGATAAATTTTTGCCCAGCCTTTTGGTGTCAAGAAGCAAGAAAGCAAGGTCTCAGCTCATTTGCAGGTAGGATCCCTGGCAATGAGTTTGCAGTGGGATGAACAACCCTAAGGCAAAAGCCATTCTTTGTCAGCTAAGCACCGTGATAAAACTTCAGTAAGACAAATACAGTAACACTTTCTCTGGACAGGTTATCTCCAGCTTTTTGTCTAATATCATTGCCCTGTTTTACCCAACGAAATCTGATTTAGTATCTCTAGTAGTTAGTAAGATCTTAGAGCATTTTATGAGGGACTTTTTGATTCTCCTTCATTTTACATCTCCTCTTGGCCAACATGAGGATCTTATTCCTTGAAGACATCCTGGAGCTTACTAGAAGATCTGCTGAATTCCACTTGCATTGTGTTCTCTCCTCTGTATATCATTACATGCATTTCAAGTTTATGCTTTGGTTCGAGAAGAGCCAATGAATAGGGTCTCATCTGTGGAATGATGCTCTTTAGAGGTATATCCTGCTCTGGTGCATCATGGGGTTCAGGTGGGTGCAGACTACTATGGGCAATGTAATCTAGTGAGAGAAGCTAATGAGAGAAGGAAGAGATCAGACATCTACAGATTAACTTATGTTGAACAGAACAGCAATACTTGCAGATGGAAGACTTGTTTTCCAGCAGAGTTTGGATTGCCAGGTCTTTTGGTTTTATGCCAAAAGTAAAATATTCTGTGGAAAGCAGGCTCTTCATGACAGGGGAAATGCCAGGGAAATTCAGTTCAGTGCGGACTCTTGATCTAAACTGTCTGGTGTGTTGATCTGGTTATAAAGAGAAGGTTTTATTCAGTGTTCCCTTCTCTTTTTGTTTCTTGCATCTCTCTGGGCACACATGTTTCCACGTGCTCCACCTGCAAGAGCTTTCCCTTTTTGACCTATAAACCAAATATTCCTCAACCCAGGGGTTGCATTCTCTGACTTACAGCTGCTGCTGTCTGAAGGACAGGTTATTTATTTTATTTCAAGCTTTCTGGAAAGTTGTGATTAAAAATAAAAGTCTCCATCTGTATTTAGCCACAGATGAGCGTTTTGGATACCAGGAAAGCCTGTCATGTGCTGTTATTAGGGTAGCCATGTTTTTTGCCAGGAGGAAACACTGAGGATAAAGACAATTGGGATCTGATGTGAGTAGTGATTGAAGGAAACAGCAATGATCTCACCTCCTCACCTCTGACTTTATCTCTGTGCTGGCTGGTGGCCAAGGTGCCAACCGCTTCTACGACAACATTGAGGACATGATTGGTTATCGGCCATGGCCCTTGATCAAGATATGCTGGCTGGTGTTCACCCCGGGTCTGTGCTTGGTAAGTATGTGCAATTACGACAACATACCATATTATTCTGGGTCCCCACATTCTCTGTAGGAGAGGCTGATTTGTCTTCAAGGTGCTACTGTCATTTTATCAAGCTGCTATGGAGAAGCACAAGTTTGTCCATAGCTGAGGTGGCAACTTGTTTCCTTCATAAAGCCTTATCTTTTGCCAGGAAAATTAATTAAGCCTGAAAAGCCACTTGTTTACTGACAAGTCAAAGTAAAATGTGTCTCCTAAAAGTCTGAAGAGGTTTGGTCAAATTACTTTTGAGTAGAAGGCTGGTGAGAGTTACACTGTTCTGAAAAATTTGCTTCAGCCCCTGTCCCTGTGACCTCCCATGGCTCAGAAATATCTTTCTATGGCTGTTTGCTTTCTATGTTATTAAATCCCTTTGAAAACTTCTCAGACAACTGTGTTAAAAACAAAACAAACAACAACAACAACAAAACAATAACAACAAAAAACCTACTACAGGCAAATTCCTGCCTCTTTCAAGTTCATGTCCAGTATTACTCCACTGACATTTACAAGTTTTCTATGCCAAATTCTGCTCCCACGTCTGGTCTTGTGGTTTGTTTCCTTTGACATCAGTGGGAACACAGGTAGGATATATAGCTACAGTTCACAAAAGAATTCTGTTCCTCTATCCTTGGAGTCCACTAGGAATTGAATATTGGGGGAATTTTCAAAGCCAGCCTGATTCAGCCCAAATTATTTGAGTGTTCAGTGGCTAGAGACCCCCAAGGTGGATGAATCCACGTCTGGTACTTCTGGAAGGCTTCTGGGAAGGACAGCAACAGTTTCTGACCTCAATATGACTAAATTTCTGTCTCTGTGTTCCTGGACCCTCAAATCTGCTGCCAGTTTTGCTTAGGTTGAACGCACAGGGAGCCTACAGAGAAGCCTGGACTTGGCTGAGATAACCCCGCGTGCAGTCAGCATGCGTCAAGCTCTGGCTTGCTGCAATGAGCAATGGCCATGCTAGCTCATGCACAACAGCACACTCATTGCTACCTAGCTGGCACATGCAGGGCTGGACTGCCTGACTCCCTCTGCTCCCTGTGCCCTGGCTATGTTTGTGTTCTGTGTTCCCCAGGCTGTCTTCTTGTTCTCCCTAATCAAGTACACACCCTTGAAATACAACAATTCTTACGTGTACCCACCCTGGGGCTACATGCTGGGCTGGCTGATGGCACTCTCCTCCATGGTCTGCATTCCTCTCTACATCATCTTCATCCTCCTGAGGACCAAGGGATCCCTGAAGCAGGTATTGAGATCATGGTCACTGGGTGAATTCCTGCTGCTTACCCATGACAGCTTATGGGAGGGGCCCCAGGGAAGATACACACTGCACATTTTTCCTCTGAGAAGGCAAAGAGAAGTGTGTCTTTTCCACAGAATCCCCTACAGCTATTGATGACAGCATGTGGGGCTCAGAGGGTCTCAGCACAGCTTTCAGTTTAATCATCAGCTCTCCAGAGTTTTCCAGGAGACATGGTGCCACCACTCACAGTGCAATGCATAGACAGATATAGGCAGAACATCTCTAACGCTGGCTCCACTGGATGACAGAGGACCCTCCAGTGTGTGCCATCTGAGGCCACATGCTGACTGGTTTGACATGCTGGCGGTGTTAGTAAAGATGGCATAATACCACCTTTTCCTTCTCTTCCTTTACTGACTTGTGCCAGTACAAACCAGATACAAAAACAAGATCTGTTTTACCTTTACTTCATGTCCATTACCCAGGCTCCCTTTTTAGTCCTGAGTGATGACTGTTATTTTCTTTGAAGAATTTGCATGTGGCTATTAATGAGGAGATGCTCACGGACCTATAAAGGTCTACCATGGCCAAGCCTGTCCTCTTCTAAGTGTAGGCCCCTTGGCCTCATCCTGGAACAACTGTCCAGGAAGTTGTGGCATTGCTGGCTAATGCCTGTCTCAGGCTCAGAAGAATTTCAAGTGCAATGCCCAGATGGAGACAGTGGTGATGAACCTGCATAAGCCATGCAGGCAGGGAGGTGAAAGAGGAATACAATTCTATTAAATATCTCCCTTTTGGCTGCCTTTGGCCATGATGCTGGTTGCTATTGGTGGCCGTGAAGAGATGACAAGGTCAGGAGGAAGCTGGCTGCTGTGCCTCCTGATAAAATAGCCTAGTGGAAGATAAATTGTAATTTCTTTTCACCATTGAACACAGATTTAAGGAAAGGCACCTCAACCTTTCAACTTCCACAGCTATTTCAGTTTGGAAATGTATCCTTCCCAGTGCAAGACGCTATAAGTGAATCTTGTGGCAAGTTGCTGTGATATGGTTTGCTCCAAGTTCAGATCTGGAATCCTATCTTTCCTAGCCCTATCTTGTGCTCCAGGCCATTTAGCTGCCCTGCACCTTTCCTATCGCCTGGCCAGTTTGAAGAGGGTCTGGGTGGCTGACACTGCATCTGACTCCTGACAGCTCAGAGGCTTCACATGCTTGTATGAGGACTTGAGGCTGTCTGTGTAGCAATTGCCTAAATGTTCTGCTTGCTGAACAGGCAAGATGCCTCACTTGTTGCAAAGTTCTTTGAGTCCTTGGACCAGAATGCTGCTGTAAGTGGTGCTAATGCTTATTTTACAGCACATCCAAGGAATTGCTTCAGCCAATTTCAGAGTGTAGGGTTTTCTATTTGCTCTGGTTTAGATTATATTATCTGTAATTTCCAAGGACCTCTCAGTTATATTATTATGAAGAAATTTCCAAACTGGTGCTTGTGGCATGTAAGAAGGAGCCAGCTGCCAAGCCTGGGCTGATTCAGGGGAGAATCAAAGCCAACCACATGAAATCTCCTGGAATATTTGCTTCTGTTTTGTAAACAAGTTTTCTCAAAATATACCTGTTCAATTTTTCCAGTCACACCCCATAAATGTAATGAATTAATTTCCTGACACAGCTGCTTCCAGGTACAGTGCCTTTTAACTGAATATTGCAAGCCGTTCACTGAAAGCGAGCTCTTAATTGGCAATTATGATCATTTGGTGCAACAAACCGATTCCTCTTGCTCTACTTGACTGATCAAGAAACACAAATGTTGTTGCTTAATGTGTCTGATTAAGACAGCTCAAGTCCCAAGCACTGAAAACCTGCAGTGAGTTGCTCACAGAGAAGCTTCAGGCCAAGGCTGGTTTCACAAATCATGGGGCAAATGCTTTTGAATAAATGAGTGAAATTCTGCATCCTGGCAGGCATTTCACAGTGAGCAGAAGCACTGAAATTAATCAAACAAGTCATGGATGAGTTGTCTGCTCTGCTGTGGTATGCTGTGTAAGGGAGGAGCGTGCCATGGCCCAAACAGCTCATGAAGGAACAAGCAGCTGTGACCAAGCCGGGACATGGCACACCAGAGGAGAGCTGTGGGCAGGAGCCCTCTGGCCCTGTGTCACTCTGGCAAGGGACCGAGAATGTCACCAAGGGAGGTGTCACCTGCCAGCCTGCCTCCCGCCAGAATAGAAGGTGCCCATTGCTTCCCAATAGTCAGGCTATGTGGGAGGCTGCGCAGCCCCCATCAGGCTTAACAGGAAGCACGGCTACTTGGCATAAAGAAAAGAGTAATTGGACTTTACCCTGTTTTTTCTATGGCCACAGAAAGTGTCTGTAGGGTGAATCTCTAGCATCCTTCCACCCAGAAATATGGCTGTGGGGAGACGTGTATGTCAGGTTGTCATTCCACAGGACAGATCTGAGTCTAGGGATGGCATAATTGTCTCTGTGAGCAGCTGAAGTGAGCCTGCCCTCCTTCGCTCCCTCCCACAGCCGTCCCGCAGGAGACGAGTGTGGAGCTGTGAGCATCAGCTCTACAGATGCCTTTGCCCCCAGCAATGGTTGCAGATCACTATTGGGTGCCGGTTTGTTTATCAGCTTAATTAACAAAGACTTACTCTCCGCAGCGGCTCACACAGCTGATTTCCCCAGCAGAGGATCTGCCCCAGCCCAGGAAGCATGTGGTGGCTCTGTCCGAACTGAAGCACAAGGATCAGTCCTCTCCCATCCAGGAGGTGCTCAGCATCACAGAGAGGGAAACCCATTTCTAAGGCACTGGTGATATTGCCTTCGTACTCTGGGTTGATTCGCTCTCTCCTTCCTGAAGTGGTTTCTTTTCCTGGACTCTTCCCTTCTGTCCTTCACATGGGACACCTCTGACTCCAGCCAGCTGCCAGAGGGGTCCTCAGAACTGACACTGATGGAGATGGAAAGAAATGCAAAAAGGAAATATAGTAACAAAAAAAAGAGCTAACCCTCCCCCACCACACACACACACACACACACACACACACACACAAACATCAGATGTGTTGGGAGGAGGAAAAGAAACCACAGTGGTGAGAGAGAGCAGAGAATAAAGTTGTGCAGGAGCAAAGCTAGGGATGCAAAGACACAAATGATGGGGTGCTAGCACAGGAAATAAGTGAGGTGGTTCAGAAGTACATAAGAAGCATGAAGATGACAAAGGGAAGCGTATTTCTAGGTCACCTACATCCAAGGGAGAAGGATCCAGTAAGGTTTCACAGTCAGTGATGAAAGGAGGCAGCAGAGTTAGTAGTGATGGCTTCAGCTGTCTCTGAACCGGAAGAGTGACAGGGCACTAGGTACGAACACAGTTATTGACACTGGATCTCACAGCAGACTCTGAGTGGAAAGGGGGTGAGGGCTAACTATCCCGGGGGTGTGCTCCTAGTCAGACCCACACTGGCCAGTGAACATATATCCAAGAGTGAAACAGCTGAATCTTTGGTGATTCTCTCAGCGAAATCATGGAGTGCAGGCCAAGTCCCAGAGCAGGTTGGTTAAAAATGAGCTGCAGCACAGCAAAGAGAAATGGGACCCTGGGGACTTCACGCCCACAAATTTAACTGCACTGCTGGGGCATTTTATGGAGGAATTAATGAAGGAGTTGATGGGCCTGTTTCTGTGCTGCAGAGTAGCTTTGGGGCAAGAGTGGGAGAAGGACTGTGCTGCCTCGGCTCTGCTGCCAGTAACTGCTCAGGGGACATAGCAGGCACAATCGAGTACAATAATCATAAGCTCAGAAGAGATAAAGGGATAATTAATAGCTAAGATGACTTCATTGGCAGCAGACTGTGTCAAATTAAACGTTCCCTGTTGCCAGGGTGGTTGTGATTGCAGTGCGATGGCCGGGAGGGACATCATGGGGATGCGACGTTTGGAGCCACACAGCTCTGACTTGCAGAGGCTGTTATGTCACACGTGAGGCCTGAACACTCAGTGACAAAGCCTACCTGAATGCCTATTGAGATTTCACAAAAGCCAGCAGCAGTATCTCCCCAGACCATTTACCATGGTCCAGGGAACGCACACTGGCTTTGGGTCTGCCTTGCAATAGTGCCATATCACAGCACGCAGGAGAATTACCATTAAAGAGAATCGCAGGTGCCACAGGCTCCTTCCTCTTGTTCCTCCTTCCAAGTAATTGCGCATCCCCATGCTGTGTGGAGATAAACTGCCAGCGCTGAAAGAAAGTGGGGAAATCAGGTCTCATCTGTGCAGTGCAGTACCTTTTCCAATTGCTATGGGAACCTTATCTTTTGCAGTCTTCTGTGAGTTTAACTGGTGAATTAGCATAGGGGAATTTTTTCCCCATTAACTTTCCTTTCCTTTAAAATCTAAAAACCGTTGGTGAAATGAACGCTGAAAGTCAAACATCAGAATTTGTACCTCTCTGGGATATTTTCATTTAATCGGAGATGATTTGCTGTAGAAGGTAGAGACAGCTGGCAAGCCTCATTCTTCTTCACTATGAAGGACTGCAGCACCACAGAAGGCACCATTTATTTTATTTTATTTATTAAGGAGCTAAGTGTTGTGTTGCTGCAATGGTCTTGGGAAGAGCTTAAAACCCAGACTCTTGCAGCCCTGCCCCACGGTAAACATTCTGGTATTTTTCCCCTCCTAGCTAGCAGTACTACTCACAGTTTGGCGGGGTGAGCCGCCCTCTGCAGCAGGTCCCTACCTGCAGCCAGAGCAATAGCTCCTGGTTGCCAATGTTGCGAGGCCAAGGCACGTGGCAATGTGATGGTGGCTCAGCCTGGTCAGCTGGTGAAGCCACCAGCCCCAGGTGTCCATGAGTGCTTGCTCTCCATCAGCCCCAAAGGAGGGCCGCGCACAGAGGGACTGGTTTTGGTGGCAACTACCATCAGAATGGTGGCACTGGTTTTGAGGAGGAAATTTGTCTCCTCCAATCAACACAAGTTCAGTAGCTGGGCTGTATCGTGCCATCTAGATTCGGTTAACAAGGGCTTCTTGTGTGAACCTTGGTAGGATGTTCAACCCCTTGGCTCCTGTTGCCATGCCTTTAAGGTGTAAGGTAGTGTCTTGCCAGGGAAGTGGTGGAGGTGTGGCCACTCCTTTTCCTAAGACAGTCTGATAACACTGCAGCAATCCTAGATAGAAACAAATCACCCTGCAGTTTTGAACACAGATGTGGAGCTATGTTACTGCAAATAAATACTATATGAACTGGTTTATCTGTTGCTTATGTATAATCTGATAGCAGCATCCCACCCCTGTCAGGAGGCAGCATATTTTAACAAAGTCAGAGGAGGAATTGCTGTCATTATTGAAAGAAATGACAGAATTTCCAGGATTGGGAAGTTCATCCAGATACTTTGGATGGGACTGACAGAATTGCAGGAAGTTCAAGGGAAAGATCCTGGTGATCTTGTGACCCAAGCAACCCAGCTGGGGTAGAAGGGGAAAATACCTTATTTGCTGCTATAAGCTCCCCTGCATGCAGGCACAGTTAGTGATCAACTAATGGTTTGCTGAACTCACACAAACATCTCAGGCATTGCTGCACACATCCTAAGCATCTGAGCAGTCTTTATCAGCCTCTGGAAGATGCCCACACTGTGGTCAGAGTTGGATGTCTATCTGAAGAAAAGCCACCATGGTACATATATACCATCAGAAGGGGTGGTACTGGAAAGGAGGGAGAGATTTGTTTTCATATAGTTGTTGATAAGATGCCAAAACATAAAGTGTTTGAAGCTGAAATCCAAGGGAAGTTACCAAGTAATCATTCTCTGCTGCTCCTCCCAGTCAGTGGAAAAATACTGTGTATAGAAGTGAAGAAAGACATCTGTAAAGCTCCTAATTACCAGGGCTTTTTTTTTACCCCTTTGGGGGGACGGTTACTTTGTTTTTCATTAGAAATTCATTCCCCCTGCCAACCCTCTCCAGCAAGGAAAATCAAGAAAACATTTTTTTTAAATAAAAGAAAACAAAATATCTTGAATTTTCTTCTTCCTTTCGTCTTCTTTGTTTCTTTCCTTCTCATTTTTTTTCTCTTCTCCTGCTTCCCTCCCCTGCTTTCCAGTCTTCCTTCCTTCCCTTGAACAATGGCAAACAGTAATTGAGTTTTTATGAGTTATTTGCTGGGCACTTTCAACTGGGCCAGCTCACCTCATCAGCCAGAATGGTTGTGTCCACACTTGTATTCTCCAAGCAAGCCTCTTTCCAAGCCCTTCTGGCTAGTGTTTTTTCTCAGAGAGAAATGTGTTGTTCTTGAGTGCCTTCCCTTAGATCCTCACACAACCAAGGGTGGTTCCTGGTCTGGCAGGACTGCAGCCTCCTGCACCTGGCTTAGGGAGGAGAAGCCGTGGTGTCCCTCGCAAGGCCCCAGGGCTGCAGCCAGCAGGAGCCAGATGGGGACTCCTTCTGTGCTGCCCCTGAAAGGCTACAGCCAGGCTCTGGAGGGCTTCTGAGAGAAATTCTTGCGTTCCTACCTTTGTCTAGCATTAAGTAATATGCATATTTTCTCATTTTCAAGATCTCTTCAACTTTCTTGACTTTGGCCCTCCTTGTAGGGTTTTTTTTTTTTTTTTTTTTTTTTTTTTGTGAGGAGGAGAGTTGCAGTGTCCTTTCTCACCGCACTACCAGCGGGCGAGGAGTTGTCCAGCTCTGCTCTGCGCTGTGCGGCCTCACCTTGAGCACTGGGTGCAGTTTAGAGTGAGTGCCACAGTACAAAAAGGACATAAAGCATCCAGAGTGTTAGGGGAAAGTTCTTCACCAGAGGGCAGTGGGCATGGCACTGAGCTGCTGGCATTCCAGGAGCTGGATTCAATGATCCTAGTGGTTCCCTTCCACCTAAGGATATTCTATAATTCTGATTCATCTTGGAGGACCTTGGATCTCAGGCCTCTCCCTGCCCTCGGTGGCCATTGTAGCCCTCAGGCAAAGGACAGTGATCTGCTGTAGCTCCTGATGAGCTGAAGATGTAGCTCTGTCCTCCCCCAACCCCTCAAGAGAAGGTGTGTCCACCACAGACTTAGCGCAGTGGTTAGCTTCATTAACTACCAAGGACTTGGAGCCACATCTCAATCCTTAGCAAAGTTATTGATTTTGCCTAGATCCTATGAGTGCATTGCACTTTGCTAAGGGCCAGGAGAGGACAGAGGATTGCAAAATCATAGAATCATACAATGACTTAGGTTGAGGGAAACCTTAAAGATCATCTAGTTCCAACACTCTGCTGTGGGCAGGGTTGCCAACCACTAAATCAGGCTGTTCAGTGCCCCATCCAAACTGGCCTCGAGTGCCTCCAGGGATGGGGCATCCACAACCTCTCTGGGCAGCCTGTTCCAGCAGCTCACCGCCCTATGAGTAAAAATTTTCTTCCTAACATTTAGCCTAAATCTCCCTTCTTTTAGATTAAAGCCATTCCTCTTGTCCTATTACCATCAGACTGTGTAAGAAGTTGGTCCCCCTCCTGCTTGTAAGCTCCCTTCAAGCACTGGAAGGCCACAGTGAGGTCTCCCCAGAACCTTCTCTTCTCCGAACTAAACAAGCCCAACTCCCTCAGGCTTTCCTCGTAGGAGAGGTGCTCCAGCCCTCTGAGCATCTTCATGGCCCTCCTCTGGACCACTCCAGTAGCTCCACATCCTTTCTGAGGTACTGGGGACCCCAGGCTTCGACACAGTACTCCAGACAGGGCCTCATAAGAGCAGAGTAGAAGGGGACAATCCCCTCTCTCACCTTACTGGCTACTCCTCTTTTGATGCAGCCCACGATTATTGTTGGCCTTCTGGGCTGCAGGCAGTCACTGCTAGCTCATGTCCAGCTTCTTGTCCATCAAGACCCCAAAGTCCTTTTCCACAGGGCTGCTCTCAATAAGTTCTTCTCCCAGTCTGTACACATGTCTGGGATTATCTTGACCCCAGTGCAACACATTGTTTTCAACCTTGTGTGCCCACTTTTCTAGTGTGTCCAGATCCCTTTGGATGGTGTTCTTCCCTTCTATTGTGTCAACTCCACAACTTAGCCTGGTGTCATCAGCAAACTTGCTGAGGGTACACTCAATCCCACTGTCTATGTTGTTGATAAATATGTTGAAGAGCACCGGGCCCAAGACAGACCTCTGGGGGACAGTAGTCATGACCTGCCTCTACCTGGACATAGAGCTGTTGACAACAACTCTCTGACTACGACCACCCAACCAATTCTTTATCCACCGAATAGTTCAGCCTTCAAATCCTTACTCCTGCAATTTAGAAATAAGGATGTGGAGCATCAGATCATCCTGTTCTTTGGTTTATTAGGCTACATGCACTTATGAACAGTTTACCTCGTACTAATTAGCTAAAAAGGTTTCAACAGGATGAGGAGGGATTAATGTTAATCAAATGAGAAGATAAAATAATATAAGCTTTCCAAAAGTGAAGATTAAGACGTTAGACCTGAGGTACTGGGGAGATGTGTGCATGCTGCCATCCACTTCCCTCCACAGGGCAACAAGTCAAAGACTTTATTACTGAACATCTTGCTGTGGACAAGGGAAAAGAAATATTTCTAACTGTGCTTGGTGGGAGGTGAATTTATTTTTTTCCCTTTTGTTTTTAAACCCAGAATAAGCTCTGCCCCCTTGACTGCTCCTGGGACATCATCCTGGTCTGTTTTGCATGCCTGACCCACAACTGTCTCTGCACAGGAGGGCACATATTTTCAGAGCTGTCTGTTCTGGTTTGTCAAGCCAGCACATGAAAATCTATGTGGAAAGGAAAAGGATTCCCAGGGAGAAACGGTATAAGTGTCTGTGCAAAGCCAATTGTGGGCAACTCAGCTTGTCTTTCTTTTGGTAAGATCATGCTGTGAAATGCAGTCTCTTCATTTTTTTCTTCTTTTTTAAAAGAATTCTGTAGAACAATTTCCGTCCCAGCCTGATTTATGGCCAGGGCAGGGAATGTCTCCCCATAGCAGTCTAGGACAATTGCTCTGGATTGGAGATGTACTTGTTCTCATTCCTTATTTGCCAGTAGCCAGTAGATTTTTCTAACGTATGCTTTATCAATTGTGAGGCCTTTGTTGTGCCATGGTGTGGGTAATGGACTCTGGAGACAGAAGAGTGATGAAAGGCAGTCTTCTGCCTCTCTCAAGCTTGTATTTAACAGTAGATGAAACGGGGTTCTTTTTCACATGGAGAAATAAACCCACCCTCCAAACAAAAAGCAACCTGTCACTTTCCTGCACCCTGGAGAAGGACCATAACCACCCCATCCAAAGCAAGCATCCCTTCTGTGCACAAAGTTCTCTAGCTTTGATGTAAGGATGCCCTGAGAGCTGGAGCTCTGGGAATCTTTGGGACCAGAAGGATTTGTGCTGGGACACTGTAAGCAACATGCAGGCACACTGAATTTCATCAAAAAACTGTGGTTTAACCTCTCCATGATGGCAGAATGCAGCCTGGCAATAGGAACTGGCCCAGTGCTGGGGTTTAATCCCATAACTTTGGGGAAAATGTACTCATACTGTCCCAGTTTTCTGTGTTACACTTTTGAATGAGGCACAAGTTTCCCAAACAGGCTGGAGGATGGTGGCTCCAGTGCGATGCAGATATCACTCCTGTTACGGGAACAGCAATGGAGTCCTCCCTCCCATGCCATCATACAGCCCTGCCCTATGGGCATCTGTCCTGCTGCCAGCGCTGGGCTGGCTGCTCTCCTAGGGCTCAGCTTTAAACATGCTGCCAGCAAAAGAGTAAGATACTAGATAAGTGGAACTGCAACCCAGTGACAGCCCTCAGTCACTGTGCCCCATGAACCTCCTTGCCCAGGAGCCCAAGCATGGCAGCGCATGCCTCCAGTTTCAGACCTGTCTAGCTTTTGTCAGAGCCTGTGGGTGCAGGGTGTTTAAGCAATGCTTTGAGAAAATGTTGATTATGCTGCGACAAGATGGGACAATGCCAGGAATTTTATTTTTAATTTATTTCATTAGGTGAATTACCTGCCCCAGCCAAGCAGACCGAGATTTTAACAGTTATTTAGTGCCTGAAGTTTTACATAGTTTACACAGCAGAATTTTCTGTATGAACCAAAGGACTCTCACCCCAGCCTCTTTTGCTGGCCAAGACAAGGGGGGGCATTTCCCTGGTATTTGGAGGTGGGAGAGCTCAGTCCCACTGCTGCTTCCCAGGTCTTTGTCCAGT
Organism: Numida meleagris; assembly: GCF_002078875.1. NCBI lineage: Eukaryota > Metazoa > Chordata > Aves > Galliformes > Numididae > Numida > Numida meleagris. The sequence goes on along the minus strand of NC_034409.1, from coordinate 60,963,199 downwards.
GGAAGCAAGACTTTATTTATAATGGCCAAGGGTTTCCTGCTCCAAACACCCCTCCTCCCCATTTCCTCTTGTTCATTCCATTTTATCGACCCAAGTAGAGGTGTCAGCAGTACCTTCGGATTGTTCTGGCCAGAGTCCCTTGGCCAGGCTGACGTATGTACGGCCCATCGAGCGACGGCAAAGCAATTTCCCGCTGTCCAATTCTATTGATAGGAGCAAGTCCCCCGGGGGATTAAATATATGATTACTGCAAACAAAGGCTCGCTTTGTGTGTGTGCATCACATGGGCAAGCAGCAGCAAGGCAAGAAGTGCTTTCCCTCACCCATGCCCGCACTGCCCTGACCCTCCTGCTTGCACACACATCAACATCGCCTTGCACATGGGTATGTGCACTGACTCTTCCCTTGCACTTCAGAGAGGAGACTAGCCTTGGCTTTTCCCATGTTAGAGTCTCTCTTGGTGTTTTCTCTCCTCCTTATTCACTGACAGTTTGCTCTGATAACCAGTCCTGGAAGGGCTCACCCTATAGAGAGAAACAGGAACTTTTCCCATGGACATTTCAACACACTTTTCTTAAAATGCTGTGGTATTTCGACAGCTAACCTTCTCTGTGGGCTATTTATGCTCCCAAAAATATCCTGAATACTCTTCCTCTTCTCCTTCACATGATACAGACCTGGATCCTCCATTCCCACAGGGAGATGTGTGCGTGTCCCAGCACTAGCTACAGGCTTTCATCTTCTCCCATCTCTCCTGCTCTTCTCTCTGAGAATCTTCTGCTTACCATGACAGGGTAGCTGTGGTTGGCACTGGTTATCCTGCTTCTGTTGTCCCCTTTCCTTGGCTTGTGTCTTACACCCAGATCTGCCCTGTTTCTCCTCTACACCTATCACAGCAGCACAAGTGCTCCACAACAAGGCTTTTTCTCCCTGTCAGAGTGCGTTGCTGTATGGTTGTAATGGGAAGTGACAGAAGCTCTACCAGTATAACTGCACTTATGCTGATTTAAAGCATCCACCTCAGAGCTTTTATCAGCATAAGCCTCTTAATAAAGAGGGGAAAAAAAAACAACCATCCACTCTCCTGGCAGAGCTATGCCAATGATGTAACTGGACCTAAGGGTGCATTTTCTTTAAAGTTAGGTGGCTTAACGCAGTATGTGATTTCAGTTAAATCTTCTAAAGCGTGTGTGGACACTTCTATTTATGTCCCATTCATGCTGATTTTAATTTACATTAAGTCCATCAGGATCATGTCTAAGCTAAGTTGAACACAGGTTACATTTCACACTGGTTTTGGATGGATTAGAAGCACTAGAGCTAAATCATCGTAGTCCCTTCTGGGAGCAGAAATATGTTTGTGTACTTCAACTACATTTATCAAAACAGCCTACAGACATAGGCATGCTTGCATCAACATGACTATGTCCAACTATCACCTAAAGGGTCTTTAAACTGTAATAATTCTGCTTGCAAAGTGAGCTACTCTTGCTTAATTCAGTCTAACTCCTTCTGCCCATGGATAGGCACTGTAGTGCTGACAAAAGTCCTTTTCCCTGCAGAAATCCCATGGCTGGTGTTTGTTGTAGCTCTTCCTTCTGGTTCCCAGAGCCTGGTTCCCCCTGTCACCGTGCTGGCCAAGAAGGGTACAGCGCAGATACATCAGAAACCTGAGTCTCCCCAGGTCTAAAATCTTCACCTGAACGCCAGGCACATTGGAGCTCTGCTCTGGGGACTCATGTTTTTAGAACATCTCTGGAGTGAGCTGAAAACTCACAGCCATGTGGCATACCCTTGCCAGTGCTTAGAGATTAACCAGCAAACATCTCAGGAGCTTCCTGGCAGCCTCAGAAAGGCGCTGATCATTAAACCTCAGGTTTTGCTGCCGATGGCCGCAAAGGGCCATAGGAAGGGCAGCACAGATCCATCTTCAGCCAGCAAGAAGTTGAACTTGTGTCACAGTGCGATGGCGTGGCTATCAGCCCTGTCAGGCTGGGCTGCCCTCCAGAACTGGCTGTCCTCACATGCCACCACCAGCTTGGCTGCATCAGGGAAGGAAACATTATGACAGTGCTGAGGTCTGAGCTTGCGCTGTGCTTTAGAAGTTAACAAAGCCAAAGGCGTCTGACCCCCTGTGAAGCAGTGTTTACCTTCTCTCAAGAACTTCCCTGTGTACAGACATTGATTTCCATCACATGGAAAAATTGGTCACATACCTAAGAATCCCACCGGACATGAAGACTATTCATTCAAAGGACAAGGAGGGAAAATGCCACTGTGACCTTTTCAAATAAATGGATTTTCTTTTAATAACCTAATATTCCTCCTGCCCGCCCCCCCCCCCCCCCCCCCCCCCCCCCCCATAATCTGCCAGATTGATCTTCTTCATTTTGTGCTGGAGGACACTTGGTCCTTCAGGTCTCACCTACAATCTAAAAGATTGGTGGTGATAAATCTTTAGCAGAGGAAGTCTTTCTCCCAAGTTTTTCTAGACCACACGAATTAAGATGATATGCACAGGACAAGCAAGTGAAAAAACACTGAGCGTAAAAGAACTTGGCTGTTTCACAGCTGCTAAGTCTTACTGACAGGATTTCCAGTTGACATTATCTTGCTGGTTCCCTGTGTTTCCACAGTTTTCCAGGGGAAGAAAATGCATTGGTGACTCCAGAACAAATGTGCTCCAACCTAATCTGTTTTCCTTTTGCGAGTCACCTTTAATCTCCACTGGGTGCAAATTATTTTTCTTTTGCTGTACTTATTTTCGGTTTTGTTCTTACTATATTTCTTCTGCACTTTTTTTTTTTTTGTTCCTCCACCATGTTCTTTATTTGTGCTCCTGGCAATGGAAATGATTTAAAAACGCCTGGTTTTGAAACAAGCGATTTCCAGACAAAATTACTCCCAAGGCCTCCTAGCATCTACAGAGACAAGTGGCATGAAGGTACTTGTAAGAACAGTGGGTGAAAGCAGTTGTAAATAACAGTGCTAACTGTGGAAAGTATTGGACATGTTTCTGTGGGAAAGACATTTCCAAGAGGCCGTGTGCCCCTGGAGCATGGCCTGTGAAGAACTGTGGATGTATGGAGCAAGACCTTCCTCTGTCCTGTATGACTGATTGGTCCCAGCTTGACAGGGGGAGATCACAAAAGGTACCCAAGATCAGAGGGAACCCCAGTCCTTGCAGCTTTCCTGTGGAGAAGAGGGCAGCAAGGCTGGGAGGTTACACTGCTGAACATGAACAGCCTGGATGCCGCTGATGAGGCAGCTCTAGACCCCACCAGGTGAGTTTTAAGCAGTTCATCTGTCTGGAGAGTCCTGTATAGCACTTGTGAGTGGAAGACGAGGAGACCAAGCACAGGAATTTCTGTGCTTTACCCACTCTGGTCTGACATAGTTTCCCTGTCTGCAGCCTGCCGACCACTGATTGAGTAAGGATGGGTACCAAGTGCCAGAGCGGCGCTGAGCACAGCCTGCCCAGGGCGGGTGGAAGGAAGCTGGCGAGCCTGTCCCCAGCATTGGCTGGCAGAGTCACAGAAGATGCAGAGGAGAAATCCGTGCTTTAAAGTGGACTCCTAAATACAATGGCTGCCAGATCTGCCATGATGGCCAGCCTTGCTTCCCTTGGAGCTGGTGGGCTGAGGGCCTTGGTCAGAGCCAGGCAGCCTAACAGCTGGCAGCAGCTCTTTTCATGGAGTGCAGCCCTCTTCCTCTTTGCAAATTATCCTCCAGTGATTATACCACTGCTTATTTTACTCTGATTGTGCTAATGATTTTTGCAAACGAATTTTAAACTAAGAGATGGCTAGCCTGGTTATTTGGCTGCTTTTCCTGCTGTTACTGCATCCAGTATCTGTTTTGCAGAAAACACTCTTCGCACTCGTGTTTACTCACCCAGATTATGCGGTGAGGTTGGGCTCTTTTGCTGGATAACTCCCAAGCCTCCAAAAGCTTTGGAGGTGGCAGCCCAAACGCTTCAAATACAAATACTCACGCCAGCGAGTATTTGTCTGAGTACCTGCCAAGCTCTCATTTTATGTGAACATGCTGGTGAATCAAAATCTAGTCTCATGAATGTTTATGGACAACAACCAAGAGAACAGCTCCAAATCCCATCCTTCCTAACAAATTCAACTTCTCTTCTAAGGCATGTTCCCAAATTCATTTGAGCTCACCTGCCCATGACTAGTTCTAATCAAGTATGAAATATCCCTGGCCTCTCCTGTTGGTCCCACTTCCCTTTCTCCTGGAAATAAAAGGTTCGCTTGTGTCAGGCTGAGAGAAACTCTTGCTCCCCAGTGCCTTTGATACTCACTGCCTGTTTCTGCCTCTAACTCATACAGCTAGCATTTTGCAGAAAACATGTGTTGCTTTCGAATGCATTTTTTTTCCCTTCAGTGGAAATGGCTGCTTTGTGCAGTGGTGTATGAGGTGTGGAAATGGTTTGTCTTGTTTCCAGTGAAAGCATTGCATGTCTTTGCCTACAGTACCTCATGTTTGCAGTTGAGCTGCTCAGGTGGTCCTCAGTCAGGGCTGCATGGGAAGCTGTAAAAACACCTATTGAAGGCTGGTTCCCTGAGGTCTACACCAGCCCTGTAAGCAAGCTGCTATGATTTCTCTCTCTCCTTTTTATTTTAGGAGGTGTCACATCAATAATGGGACTCAGAATTGCTGCAAAGCAAACTCAAACCTGAGCTGAGCCTCCTGGCCAGCCCAGCGCCTTCATTGCTCACTGTGAGCCCCGCATTCATAGAATCATAGAACTGTTTGAGTTGGAAGGGACATATGAAGGCCACCTAGCCCAACTCCCCTGCGATGCACAGGGACACCTACAGCTAGATCAGGTTGCTCAGAACCACCTCTAGCCTGACCTTGAGCATCTCCAGGGATGGGGAGACAGGGTCCCTCTGCAAGGAGTGTGCTCTGGGTCACTGAGGATGCATCATCCTGGAGGGAGCCTTACCATCTCCCCCACACTCCATTAGTGCCCGCTTACCCTGAACATGATCTTCAAACATTGTTCTTCAGAGTATATTAGACATAAGACAGGACCGTGAGCAGCAGCCTCAGCAAAGATGTAAGGCTGCATTTTTTCCTTCCCATCCATACGGGCTGAGGGCTTTGGCAGATGAGCTGAGGTAGGTATAGTAGCAACAGGTTATGGTGCAATTGCCTGCTTCAAGGGGGCACACAGGCTCCTTTGAAGAAATGAGTTTTGCTAACGAGAAGTGAAACACATGGGTGTGCTTGGGTGCCTCCCTGAACCCCCAGCAGCTGAAAGCCACTAAGCATATTTTTGCCAGTAATTGAAACACACTTATCTCTGCTTTCACTCAAGGAGAGAAGCTACTGAGTGAGAAGTGTCATTTTTGCAGAAATGCACTACAGTTTGCTCGTACCCTCCCAGTGCAGCGATGCCTGCAGGATAAGCAGCTCCTCCCACATGCAACCAGTCTATAACATGTGGCTCCTTCCTTGACCCAGTGGTGAGTACACTCTGAAAGATAAATGTCCCTCTCCCTCTGCCTCCTCCTTTCAACACCCAAATCCAGCAAGAAACCTGCCTGGTGACAGCATGGTGAGCCTTGTCCTGCCCTGTCCCCCTTCATGGGGCCGCCCTGTCACAAGCCTGGCCCTGCTGGGGAAGGGCTGCAGGAAAGCAGAGGAGGCTCACAAATGGACACCCATCCTCTCCAATGCTTTTCAGCACCAGGCCCTTGCCCAGCACTCATGCCCATGCCCTTGGAGCCTCATCTCTCCCACCACTGTGTATTTTTCCAGTGGCTCTGGGTACCCCCCCGCCCACGACATGCTGGGTGTTGATTTGACTGGACGTGAGCGCAAAGCTCATTAAGGGCTCATCAATACGGGTGATGAGGAGCTGTGTGGGGTGAAGCTCATAGCTCCCCTCTGTGCAAGGGAACAAGGCAGAACGTGCCTCCCTGGGCCAGCATCTTTGGGAGCAGCTCTGTGCGCCACGAGCACCCAGCAGGCAGCCTGAGGTAGGTGGGACAGCGGAGCCTGGACGTGGGGATGGGAGTCTGGGGATCAGAGAAAGGAGTCTGGCCATGCATGAGCATCCTTGGGGAAGGGTGCCTGCAGGCACCAATCTCTCCTCTACCCCTCTTGGTTGGATGTGGGGCAGAGGGAACACAGCACCCCGAGGGCACTGTAGGATGAAAGACGGTGTCTGCCTCCCTAAAGGTACTATAGAGGTGAACAGGGCTAGAGGGGTAGACTCATCTGCCTGGCACTCCATTGGTGCAGCATGAAGCAGGCATGCTGCTGAAGGTGGGGACAGAGATTGCCTGTACAATAGCCTCAGCTGCATCACTGCTATGCCTACATTTCTTCTGCCAATTGCCATTCCAATTGTGATGTTCTCCTGGTCAGGAAAGGCACCTGTCATTGGGAAGGCAGCATCCTTCCTCATGGCCACTAGCACACAGAGCCAACTGGATCTCCTTTGGTTCCAGCAGGCCTCTGACCCACTGAGGAGATGTAGCAAGCTTAAATGATGGCTGAATTCTGGAACAGCAGCTAGGTGGAATCCTTGGCAAATTTCCTTGGTGGGGTTTCCACTGGGAGGAAAAAGCTGCATCCTGGCCACCAAGGGCTCCACTGTTGGCTGGTGACCTTGCTGTGACCCTGCTGATTTCTGGTGGACATCTCCAGCACATTTTATCCTGGTTGTCTTCCCTTTATTTCCATCACTCTAAGAGAAGGTCTGGCATTGTTTGGAATGCAGAGGACAAAAAAAATCAAATCCAAACTAGTAAAGGTATTTTCTTCTTGAGAAAATTAATGGCCACAAGGAACAAATGACAAACATCCTTATACTGGGGACTCCCTGTGGTGCCAATGGCAAGTGACCACCATGCCCGCCTCTGCAGTCTCTTGCTGTGGAGATGGTGGTGCAGTAAATGCTGGCCTGGATGGCTCTCTTGGAGACTTGACGCTGTTCTTGACAGCAGCTGCTGTAGTTCTTCTCCTCCTGCCTTCACCTATCTCCCCTTCACGTGCTGAGTGTGTTAGCGGAGGCTTTTGAGGCAGAGCAGGGTTTTTACCTGCTTGCCCTACTCCAGGAGTAGCAGATGCTTCCCAGCTAGAGGGGTAGTGGCCAGACCCTTACTCCTTGGCCCCACAAGAGGTGGGGCGATCACTCTCCTGCCACACTAAACATGAGGGGCAGCATCTAGTCACTTTCACATGTTTCTATTCCTTGTCATTTTTTTTCTTTACTTATCTTTTCATTAAGTTGTGACAATTAAATCCAAGGTGACCTTCTCAAGTGAAGCTCAGCACTTCCTGTTGCAAGATCAATTTCACCCAGATCTCTGTTTGATGACTTCATTAAAAAAAAAGAAAGGAAAACCAAAAATAATATCAATTCCACTGCAGCAAATAACCACTGGCATTACTTGAAATGTTTCAGGAGATATAGTAAATCCAGCTTTAAGTGTATAAAATTATTTCCCCCCTCATCCACAAGATAGCCATGTCTTTTGCACAGTACTTGGCACTCTTGGTGAGATGGGGAAATGCCTCTCTGAAGGCTGTGGTCCACTGAGGTACTTCTCTCTCTGTTACTTCATTTCAGGTTTCCCTGACTCCCCAGCCCTGTCTTCAGTGCTCCTCCGTGCTTCCAGGCTCTTGGGAGCTGCCCACTCTCCACTGTCCCCGTGCTGGTGCCTGATGCCCAGCTGGGCACCCCTGGGCTCACCCTGCATCCCTTTCTCATAGAAACACTCATTTGCGTCTCTTTTCTCCCTCCAGCCCCTCATTCTCAGGGATCCTGATGTCTTTGAGAATCATGCTCTTCTATTACAGAAGGAAAGTATCTGGGGGTGTTAGTGGACAGCTGGCTGAACCTGAGCCAGCAGTGTGCCCAGGTGGCCAAGAAGGCCAACAGCATCCTGGCTTGGATAAGAAATAATGCAGCCAGAAGGAGCAGGGAGGTGATCGTCCCTCTGCACTGGGCGCTGGTGGGGCCACACCTTGAGTACCGTGTTCCATTCTGGCTTCTCACTGCAAGAAGGACACTGAGGAGCTGGAGAGTGTCCAGAGAAGGGCAACGAAGCTGTGAAGGATCTGGAGCACAAGTCTTATGCGGAGCGGCTGAGGGAACTGTTCAGTCTGGAGAAGAGCGGGCTCAGGGGAGACCTTATTGCTCTCTACAACTGCCTGAAAGGAGGTTGTGGTGAGGTGGGGGTTGGCCTCTTGTCTCAGGTAACAACGATAGGATGAGAGAGAACAGCCTCAAGTTGTTCTGGGGAGGTTCAGATTGGATATTAGGAAAAATTTCTTCTCAGAAGGAGTGGCGATGCATTGGAACAGGCTGCCCAGGGAGGTGGTGGAGTCACCATCCCTGGAGGTGTTCAAGAACTGTGTGGACGTGGTACAGAGGGACATGGATAGTGGGCATGGTGGTGTTGGGTTGGGGTTGGACTAAATGGTCTTAGTGGTCTTTTCCAACCTTCATGATTCTGTGACTGTTTGATTCTATGATCAGATGCAGATGAAAGTTGACAGTGAACTCAAAAAGTGATGGGATCTGAGAACTTTTGAGCAAGAAAGCTGGGCTAAGTATCTCTGAATTGCTTCAGGCATGGCAAAGGAATAATGTCTCAAAAATGTATAAACTCCCAGTATTGTGAAATTGGCATCCCAGAGTGCCACTTTGCACTGTGTAAGAAAAGGAAAATGCTTCTTAATTTAATCAGCACATTTTAAATGGGCAGAAATAGGTCTTTAATCTTTTTAGTGCACTAGTTTGACTGAGGAGGATGGAGGCAGGGATGCCCTTAAGCCAACTGTTCATCTTTTCCAATCTGGAAGCCCACAGGGGCTGGTGGAGCCACTTGCTGCCTGCTGGGAGGAGGCTGCTGCAGGAGTGAGCATGGCTTGGCCTGGCCCTGGCTGTGGGTCCCAGGCTGGGCCCGCATGGCTGAGGGAGTGGGAGTTCCTCGGAGGCGCAGGCCTCAGGCAGATGCATGCCACTCATCTCCTCTTCACAGCTGTGAGAGGGTCCTCAATTGCTAATGCTGCTCTGTGCTGATAGGGGAAAGTGTGTTATTTGCATTGTTCAGCTGCTTTTTATAAACTAAGGCAAAAAAAAAAACCCACGCTTTGCTTAGAAGTGCCATCTGAGGTGAGAGGAGTGAAGTAGGGGCTGTGATGGGGAGCTCTGACCCTGCTTCCCCTGCAGGAAGAGGAGCCCAAGGAGGCTTAAGTGAGCATCCAGAGTGGGGGAAGAGGCTGGAACAGCTGACCCAGTTCTTTCTGCTCACGTAATGCAAAAATTAAGGTGTTGCTCGACAAAGTGACCAGGCAGCAGGCAGGAGCCAAAGCTGGCAGCCCATGATTCTTCACATGCTTTTCAGGGCCATAAGGGACTCCCACTGCCCTCCCAGAAGCAGGGCTAAGGGATCTGGCATCTATTCTGTCTTTCATCGACATCCTGCTTGTTCAATGGCTTCTGCTTGTTCCGTGGCTTTGGAAACAAGACCCACAATCCCACTGCCCCTCTCCTCAGATGGACAGGGTCCAGTGTGGTACCAACCAGACCTTGCCAGCCATGTTGCTGGGAGTGCCTTGGGTCACAGGCAGCTGCAGGCAGAGGAGGGAGGCTGGGCAACAGCCATGGGTCTGACTTGGACATCAACAGCACAAATCTTGTGCAGGAGAGTGGGAAAGAAGTATGCAGGAGCTGCCAGTCTCCCTGTAGAGCTGGTTTATTCTCTTATCATGCCCTCCGTCAGTGCTGACTTCTCTGTAACCAGCAGTCAGCTCCTTTCAGGGGGAAGGCTGTAGACCGGCTGGAGCATCTCTGTGTATCTCAAATCTGGGAGAACCCAGTCACCATCCTGTCAGCATCTTAGGCTGCTACAGATCACACTCCCAACCTGCTCTCCTGTGCTCTCTCCTGCCATTTTCTGCATGGCAAGAGGAACAGGAGGAACAGCTCTGTCCCTCGCTGGTGACCAGAGCAAGGAGGGGACATGCTCCTCCTTGGGGGCAGATTACTTGTGCAGGAGGCACTGGGGCATGCTGTGAGTGCTTCTCTTTTCATGAGAGCATCATACAACACAAAGAGCCCAACAGTCCTGCCATGAGAATTTTGGCCAAATCCAGTTGCAAAACCCCTGCTGTGCTACCTCTTGGTGCTCATACAACCATAAGCTGGTATTTGACCTCAGAACCCGGTAGATCCAATCTGCAGATCTGTCCCTTGCCCCCAGAGCAGCTCTGTCACCCAGCGCATTCAGAGATGTGGGAAGCTCAAGCATATGCTGCTTCTGCAGCCAGCCAAAAATCAGCACAGAGCCTGCTGTGGCCTGATCAGCTGGTCACAGCTCCAAACAAGAAGCAAGAGCCTTGGGGCTACTTGGCTGTCATTAAAATGGTGTGGATGGAAGGAAAAGTCTAATTGACTGAACAACAGCCCGCACCATGTAATTAAACTAATTGTGGCTCTACCTGCATGGGTCAAAAGTGATTTGTGTTGCTGTTACAGCCCTGACAAAGAAGAGATGGGGAGGTGTGATAGTATTTTTTCCCACACATTTCCACAAGTAATTTTGCTGTTTCATTTCAGGCAATTTTTCGCCCTTGAAATTTTTGTTTCTGTCAGATTTGAGGAGACTGTTAATAATTCACACCAGAGCAGGGGAAAGTGAAAAGGTCACCATTGTTAGCAGTTTCAGGCTGCAGCATTTCAAGTGGGGGTAAAACATTTTCAGGGCTATTTTCTTATTTTCAGTGAAACTCCTCAAAAAGGAGGCAGAGGACTATTTTCCAGAAGGCTCTGCAGCCTGACTCTGCACCCACAGGAGACCATGGAATTGTTTCTGTCAACCTGCACAACAGAAGACTAGGCCTTCTGCATACCACCGTGAAACTCAGGGCACTGCTTCACTGCTAGGAATCTCTGACCCCAGCTTTTAGTGGCTATTTTGAAAGTCTTAGCTTCAGTTCATGATGCATTTGGAAGAAGCTGAATAAGAAACCTGCTGCAGTGTCGTGTTTAAACTCTTTGACCTTGTTTTCAAGGCCTTGCCAAGTGCAGCCCACCTCCAGCTGGTAACTCTGCTCTTATTGATTATCATTCTCAGTCCTTCAGGCTTTTTGCTGTGCCCAAAGCGCCATGTGTTTTTCAGAACAAATAATGCGACATGACAGAGCTGCTGTGCCCACTCAGTTTTCTCCAGGCCCGTACTCAGACCGGAAGAGACCATGTGGTCAAGCAGAGAAGCTGGTGCATTTTGTCCTGGTAGGACTGCTCGACCGGTGTGTGAACTTGTGTCCAAACAGAGAAGTCAAACACCGCACCTGGGAGCAGACGATGCCAGGATTTTTCCTGGCCAGATCTGCATGTCCTGGGAAGGGACACGTGGACCTTGCCACCATGCCTGTGGGGCAGATCTCAGGGACACTGCAGCTCTGCAGGCATCAGACTGCTCTTCTCAGCACCCTCTGAGCCTCAACTGAAGTTGCTTTTTAAGACTTCTTTATTTGAGATGTTTGATGAGATACTGAGACACCTGAGAGCAGATGCATGGGGAATGCAGAGATGGTCTCTTCTCAGCCTCTTTTCCCAGGTAACAGTGAGAGGACAAGAGGGAATGGTTTTTAGTTGCACCAGGGGAGGTTCAGATCGGTGTTAGGAAAAATTTGTTCTCAGAAAGAGTGGTGATGCACTGGCACAGGCTGCCCGGGGAGGTGGTGGAGTCACCATCCCTGGAGGTGTTCAAGAACTGTGTGGATGTGGCACTGAAGGACATGATTTAGTGGGTTGATGGATTGGTGGTTGGATTGGATGATCTTGGTGTTTTCCAACCTTAATGATTCTATGATCCTATGGTCACCCACAGCCGGGAGGCTATTCAGAGCTTTCTCAAGAGAGGTTACATGTGCCACTGCTCATACCCCTCACTGATTAATGTGTGCAATGGTGAGGGAAGGGTAGAAAAGGATGTGCCCCAGGGCTAAATGTCTTTCTGACAGATGTCTCTCTGACAGAGGTCTGATGGAAGAAAAATGCATCAGACTCGATTAAACCTAAAAATGCAGGTGCAAAACCTAGCTCAGGAAGCTGGATACACTATCAGAGACATCACTCCAAACTTCTTGTGGTCCTATATCTTTCGTGTAATCATCCACCACTGTAAGACACAGGACAGGAGGTAGGATGGACCTTCACTAGGTTCATTTCACTATTTTCATGCTATCTCTTGGCTATAGGGAAACATCTATAAACCTAGTTAAAGACTGGCAGAATTTATTTTTCCTGAGCTGGAGGTGATGGAACTCACTTCTCAGGTTGGAAGAAACTGCCAGTATGGTCTGCTGCTCCTCTATCATCCTAACCTCTAATACATGAAATATGGAGTGTTATCACTTAGGTACAGTATTGCTACCGAGCTGTGGCAGCAAGAACAGATGAAAAGAGCACAGGGAGAGCGGGATATATATATTAAGATAACAGCTTACCTACTGGTTTTTGTCTCAGAAAAAAAAAAGAAAGAGTCAAAATGGTTTCTGCTGAGCCTAATTTGCTATGTCTCCAGGCATAGCTAATTATCCTGACTTAGCCCAGCTCTGAATTCTTCCCAGGGGTTTTGGTGCTATTTCTTCTGTTTTGATTTATAAATTGTCTTTATTTTACTTTCCTCCTACATGCTCCATATAATCTTTTTCCTCCCTGCCTTACTGAGGAGCTGGGAGTTGGTGTGACAGTGTTATTACGATGTGTAAGACGGAAATGGAGATCCATTAGTCTTTGTGCTGGGTGTCCAGAAATGCTTTCTTCTGGCATCTGCGTCATGGGCTATTTGAAACTGTCTCTTCTCCCTATGAGGCATCTGTGTGCTGTCACTTACTGCTGGGCTTACCTGCAACCACCCCTGGGCTAAAGGAGCCGTGCATCTCCAGGCTGGCTTTGAAGCTCAAAAGGCTTTGGTTACAGCCTTTATCCTAGGAGCTAGGAGTATTCTCTTGATGTAGCAGAATGAATTATAGCAGAATGAATTACAGTTATTTTCTTTGTAATTGGCATAGTTTTTCTAACCTCCATGACAAATTCCGTAGAGGAAGGAAATCCATTTGCTGTAGTCATGGAGTAAACAGAAGATTATGCTGTCATTTAGCTTGGGCTTGGGAGGGCATCTCTGTTCAAAAAAATTTAGAAACTCACAAGCATCCTGCAGGGCAAATGGGTACTGTTTGCTGAGGCAATGAGGCTAGCAAGAATAAGTAGCTCAAGTAGGGCCAGTTTTAACTGCTAGGGAATGCCACCTCTTCATAGCATTGCTTTGTTTCCTGATATACCCACTTGATATTTACTTCTGATTTGTGCATCTGGGAATGTATTTGTCAACAGACTTCTCTGGCAGACTGCAGCGCTGGTCACAGTGATGGCCCCTGGTGGAGGCTTAAATTCACATTTCCAGATAATGGCTTGAGAGTGAATGAGAGCCAGACCTGTCTTTTACCTCAGGGGAAAGCAGGGAGGCTGCTCTAGCGTGCATGAGTCTATCCAGTGAGTCCACTTCAGCCAAGTGAGGCCCTACCCTGAGCCTGACACACTGACACAGGGTAATTTCTTTCTCTGCTTTCTTTTCACTTCCAGTTTCATCTGAGTTTCACCAGGGCCAAGGCTGCCTTTTCTGCTCCTCCAGCCCCTGAGCAAGAGCAGCTGTACATCTGAGTCACCATGGGCAAGATGGACAACACCTCTGTGGAGCTGAGCTCTCCCTCCGAGGTGAAGCAGGCAGCCCTGGAGGAGCCAGAGCCCATCGCCCCTGAGGCCCCAAGCACCAAGAAGAAGAAGATCCCAGACAGGGGCTCTTGGAAGGGGAGGTTTGATTTCCTGCTGTCCTGTGTGGGCTATGCTATTGGGCTGGGCAATGTCTGGCGCTTCCCATATCTCTGCGGCAAGAATGGAGGAGGTGAGTGTAGTGGAAATGCTGAGTCGTGGCTTGAACCAGTGATTGAGTACCTGGTGGGAAGGCAGGGCCAACCCGGGGGAGCTCAGGTGCAAGCAATGTACCTGAGTGACCAGAAGGGGTGGAGCCAGGATCAACCCCTTCCCAGGCCTCATTTAAGGGTTGGCAGTGGAGGCCCAGGTATCTTGGTGGAGATCTCTGCCTGTCTGGGGCCCTTTAGAGGTAAGAAATTTTTCTTTCTGCATTCCCAGCTGTTGCATTTGGCATTGTCCTCATTTGCTGTAGCCTAGGTCTTTGCCACTTCACCATTATTGTTGTGTTTTCCATCACATTACCTCATTACAGTGAGAGGAACATACAATACCTTTGCTTGCTTCTGAGCAGCTGTGTTCCTTGGACAGGCTCTGGGTTGTGTGGGTCTGTGCAAGCAGCTAGTGGTCAGGTGGAAATAGTGCTGGGATAGAAATCAAGAGAGCTGGAAGTTCAGCTCCCTCTTAGCTTTGGACTTTCTGCATGACCTGGATTGAGTCATAAGACACACCCTTGTGCTTTCCTCTGTAAAACAATGCTGTTTCTTCAGCATCATCACAGAGATGCTTTTGTGGAGGGGAGTATGAGCTGCTTTGACATCAGCAGAGCGGACAGCTCTTCTCCCCCACACCTGTCTCTCTCAGTGTTTTTGCCTATTAGTAAAATAACCTTCCCTCCCTCCTTAACATGCTGCTCGCTTCCTTGAGCTATTCCTCAGACTTTCCCACCAGTCTGAATTCCTTCACCTCACCTTTCAGACTGTACATAAAACTCTATTGTCATGTCAGCCTTCCCATGGTGGTGTTTGCTTTCCTAGAGTTCCTGTCATGGAACTGCAGAACCATTAATGTTGGAAAAGACAATTAAGCATGAATGACTATGACCTCCATGTTGGAGAAGCAGTCTTTTCCAACATGGGGATCATATTCATTCACGCAGCTCTGAGTGTCTCCTGTTCTTCATATCTTTTCCTCTTCTTTTTGCCTCAGATTTTGTTTTCAAAACCTACTTCTTCCATGGCTCTTGTGACTGCTTCTCATCTCTTCAGCTCACCTATGCTGTCCCTCCCTGCCATTGCCAGAGCCATGATGCTAGTTTCTTGTATTTATCCAGCCAGTCTCCAGTACCCA
The DNA here is from genome assembly GCF_002078875.1 of Numida meleagris. Classification (NCBI taxonomy): domain Eukaryota; kingdom Metazoa; phylum Chordata; class Aves; order Galliformes; family Numididae; genus Numida; species Numida meleagris. The sequence continues at coordinate 60,948,093 of NC_034409.1, read as the reverse complement.
TACCTGGTACCATGTTTGCTCAAATTTAGTCCATCCTGCTCTGTGATGGCTGCACAATCTCAGACATCCTGCATCCGTGCTGCTTGTCTCCTCATGCCTGAAGTTGGGGATGGTGATACCTATAATTAGAGGAGAGATTTATTTGAGATAAATCAATCCTATTTATAAAACCAGCTGAGATCCTAAGAGGGACCATGCTGCGGAGGTGTGAAATGCTGTAATTAGCAATAGGAATGGCACAGGGGGTAATTTCTGACCTGGCAGCTGCAGGCACACTGAGGGACCAGATGGCTGCCAGCAAAAATGCTGGTCAGGTGAAATGGGGGAAATGGTACCCCTGCTCTCATCCCTACCTCACCTGCTGGGCCGTGCAGCTGGTGGCAGCCTGCACCTCTAGTTCCCTTTACCCTGGCCTGCTCTGGCTGTTCCCACAGCCAGCAATGAGGAGCAGCGAGCGGCTGGTGCCTGTGAGGGACAGAAGTGACGCACACGAACGTCACTAGCTGCCAGTAGGGAGCGATGAGGAAGGGCTGTGCTGCATCTGATGGCAAGCTGGCGGGCAGCGCCTGGCACGGCCCTGGTGGAGCGTGCAGAGGGTGGGATGCTAATTTTAGCATCCTGCATGTGAACTGCATGGGGTGCAGGCTGTGGGCTGCTTCCATTACGCGCAGGCCAATTGGACAGAATGGAAATACCGTGGCCTTGCTTACTGCCATCACATTGTATCAGCTCATGGCTCACTTGCTCTGCATTATAAATCGGGCGTGTAGTTAGGGGATATTCACCCTGGGTACTCCATGAGCCCCATCCGCCGCACAGAGCAGGCACCACCCTAAGAGATGCCTGGCTCCTTGCTGGCTCTGCATGCTGATAAATGCGTGTGCCCAGCAATGACTAACATTCAGCCCTGTGCTGTCCTTCTGATGTCAACAGGAATTTGGACTCCAAGTTGACTCTGAATGTGGCTCAGAAGGTGCTAAAAATTGTCTATCAGATCCTGAGCTTCAATAACTTGAGAGGAATGTTTCTTTAAATAAGCACCACACACTTCTCATTAGCACTTTGAGATGCTAAGAAAAGGCACATAGCAGCCTGTGATGCTCAGCTCCTCATCCGTGGGCAGTGTTTGCTGGTTTAAGGGTTGACTGCTACACCTCCCTGTATGGCATAAGAGCTGAAAACCACAGAGAGATGTGGGGCCAGGCACATAGTTTTTAAGTACAAATATCTGAACTGATATCACATCTGGGAGTGTTCTTAGAGTCTGCTGAGGGACCTGGCCCTCCAGAGCAGCACCACTGCTGCCAATAGCCCTCAGCTCAAGGCTGCAGCCTGGCTGGTAGATATGTCCCTGTTCCAGAGGATTTGTGGTTAAGCCAGAATTTTACCTGGGCTTAAGAGTTTTGGGTTTGTTATGTTTTTGTTTTTCTCAATAGTCTAATAAAATCTTTCGCAAATCTTTTCTGGCCTGCTGTAGATTTAAAAAATAAATAAAAAAAAAAATGCAGGTCCAGCAGGTGAGCGGCCAAATTTCATGAGCTGCTTGTGCAGGAGCCAGCCAAGCACTGTGTCCTCACCAAGCTCACTCTGCCATAGCTGTACACCAAGGCAGCATCCATGGCCTATGGCTTCCTCACAGCCCCCTAGGGCTGAACCTGGCCCATGGGCAGTGTCCATCCCACTGCCACACTCAAAGCTGTTGGCTCCCCCTCACCAGGCTGCTATCAGAGGCAGGAGCCTGGGGTTGCATGCTAGCTTGCAATTCAGACTTATGGATGCCGAGCTGCTGGCCCGCAGCATGTTTCCTTGCCACCACCCACTGCCAGCTCCTCTGCATGGTAGCTTCCAGCAAGTCCCATGTTGGGTGCTGATGCCTGCCTCTCCCAGCTGGGCTCACTCCCAGCTTGACATGCAGGCGTCCTCAGCTGGGTGCCCCCAAGCCAGTGGCTGCCACAGCCTCACTGCTTTCCTGCCCACAGAGAGCAGCTGGGCGAGCCTGGCAGGGCTCTGCAGGGCAGCTCCGCTGGCTGGCTCCATACTTGCTTTCCCACTAATACTTGGAGAAGAAGACTCGGACTGACAGCTGGGCCCTCTAGAGAGTGCAGACGCCAGTGCCACCCTGCACCTGGCCAGCTGCTGCTGCACAAATGGAATGTCTCCTTTTTCCCCTCCCAGGATCTTTTGCAAGACTTTCCTCAGGGAAAATGACAGGCTCCAGCACATGCACCAGGCAGCTGGAAAATGAGCTTTGTGCTGAGTCCTACAAGTCAGAGTGACCTGAACATGTACAGCCTTCAAATTGCATGGCGAGGCTCACCTATTGTGTTTGTTCTTCTCATACTGGGGTGCAAGTAATCCATCTGCTGGATGGCTGTACTTCTAGTGACAAGATGTCTTCTGTAGGATCCATAGGAATAATGTTTTCCCTGGTAACTTTAAGGATAAATCCTAGGGGAAGAGTGGGGAGGTGCATGGGACTGTTACAAGAGCAAATATGGTTTTGGTCATAGATTCCCTAAAAGACTGAAACAGCTGTGAACAGAGAAAACAGTGCCAATGCTGGATATTTCTATGTCAATTTCCTCAAGGTGAAGGCACCACTGCAGGTAAGGCAGAACTTCAATGAGAGTAAGCTACCAGTGTCAGCACTTGAGTGTTTGGTTTTGTTGTCACACTGTGTTTAGCAGCACCCAAGTATCTATCAGATAAGTGAGGCTGGTATCGCTAGTTATGATGTATGTATGTATATATGAGAGAAAGATATCCGCAGTGGTATGAGCACAGCAGGGGAAGGCAGTGGTGATCTCAGCGGGAGACTTTCCAAGTGCACCAGTCCCAGTTGTAAGCTGTTACCTCTGAGCAAGCCTGCTCATCGTCACGTGGACACTGATGGAGAAACAGGGAGCCATCTGGTAACACTGCTCGCTCTTTCAGGGGCTTTCCTCATCCCTTATTTCCTGACGCTGGTGTTTGCTGGGATTCCCCTATTCCTGCTGGAAACTGCTCTTGGCCAGTACACCTCTGTGGGCGGACTGGGAGTCTGGAAGTTAGCACCCATGTTTAAAGGTACTGCACTGTAAGTTTGTGAAGGTGGTGGTACATGCCTACAAAGAGCTTCCAATGGTTTGGGAAGCAAAGCCCTGGGGACTGGGGTTGGGGGGGGCAGCTCAGGAGCATTTTTTTTTCCCCTGTCCTTGACCCCTAAAATCTGGGGAAGTGATAAGATCCTGTTTATAAGGAGCAATCCAGCATACTGATATCTTCACCTGGTGGAAATGGGTGGGTGAGAAGCTCTCTTGAGGGCACAGTGTGTCTGTGCTAAGTGCCACACTGATAAAAATGCCCTTTTTCTGGCTCTGCCAGAAAACTTTCTGTGATGCCCAGGAGCTTACCTGGGCACCATAGAATCACGGAATCATAGAATTAGCAAGGTTGGAGAAGACCTACAAGATCATGCAGTCCAACCATCCACCCACCACCAATATAACACCACTAAACCATGTCTCTCGATGCTATATCTAAACGTTTCTTGAACACCTCCAGGGACGGTGACTCCACCACCTCCCTGGGCAGCCCATTCCAGCACCTGACCACTCTTTCAGAAAAGTAGTATTTCCTAATGTCCAGCCTGAGTCTCCCCTGGTGCAACTTGAGGCCATTCCCCCTCATCCTGTCATTCTCTACAAGAGAGAAGAGGCCGACCCATGGCTCACTACAACCTCCCTTCAGGTAGTTATAGAGAGTGATAAGGTCTCCTCTTCGCCTGGATTGATGCTGCTCTCTGCCTTCTTTTGCAGGAGTGGGGCTGGCAGCTGTGGTTCTCTCCTTCTGGCTGAACATCTACTATATTGTCATCATCGCCTGGTCTCTCTACTATCTCTTCAACTCTTTCACTGCGGTGAGTCACAGACTCTTCTATGGTGTGGCATTGGCTGTGTAGTCCTTACTCCCTGCTTTCTGGGGAACAGTTTCTCACTCCATGAAGATGCATTTTAGGATGCAGCTTTGGTTTGTTCAGGTGTCCCAGACCTGGCTGGTAACAGTGCTGGTGTCTCCACAGGCAGCTACAGGTGTTGGGTCACAGCCTTTGCTTTCACCGGATAGCTCCTGAAAGGTGCCAATCACAGAGCTAGGCTGACATCTGTTCCATGCCCCTCCTAAACCTGAGTAGGAGTATTTTGAACCTGAACAGGGAACCCAGCTTGACTGCTGCAGCTTCTGTCCTCTGAGATCCAGAGGAAATAGAGCAGCAACAAAACGTCCTCATGCCCGCCCCTCCTGGAAGAGCTGTGCCGCATCTCTGACGTGCAAGGCACTTGGTTGAAGGGCTGTTCTGCGGCTCTGCTCAAGCCACTGCATTTCCTTCAGTGCAATTAGCAAGTACACAGCAAAATCACAGGATGGATGCAAATAGCTTGGGGGGCCACTGCCCTTCACAGCCCTTCTGCCAACCCAGGATGTTCCTTGCAGGCTCTGATGTCACAAAGCACTTAAAACACAGGTAGTATTTTTAAAAGAGTCTGTATTCATGTATGGAGAGAAAAGGATGCAAACATATTCTCAAAGGCTTCGTCAAGCTGGAGCCCAATGCCTTATCTACGAAGGGAAATCATCCAGAATAGCCGTTCTGCATCCATCTACATGTCTTGGTCGTGCCTTCACTGTGCTTGGGAGACAAGACTGCTGTGTGCAGGGATGTATGTGAGCTGCTTGTGCTGGGCATTAAGGGGCACGGGCAAGTTGCCTGTGTGCTCATACAGCCTGTGACACCGCGGCTTCATTGCTTGCAGCTCCAGAGACAACTGTGTTCAGTCTGCAGCAATGCACTGCTACCATGCTCTTAGCCATGGCATAAAAATATCCATGAACTCCTCTGTAATGCTTAAAACCAGGGGAGGAGACAGCATGAAATAGCTACAGTGCTTTATATTTACTCCCAAGCTTATGTTACAATAGTTTGTTTGTATGGACAGACTCTTAGCCTCCAATTCTCAGTGCTACATTGCTTTTCACATGTTGGGGCTTGATATGAATGGGAGATAAGTAATGAATCAGTGTTTGTTCTTTGTGCAGGAAACTCCAACCACTTGTTTTGTGAAACTAGCCAAAAGCTGTAGTGATTCTAAACACAATATCCCTTGGTAGCTATTTTAATTAGTAGCTATTAATTACCAACAGTTAATTGGAAATAGCTTACTATCCAGGGAACTGCTACATTTTATTAGAGCTATGACATTGCCCTAATCATGTCTTGATATTATTTCCTGGAAAAGTCTGCTTCACGCTTAATAATTATTTTGGAAAACCGTTTAATGCCATTGGCTGCAAGGCTTCTGCTCATCCAGATGAGCCACCCGTCCCCTTTGCAAGAACAACCTGTCTGTAGTTTAAAAGAAGGCAGGTTTCACTCCTTGCTGGAGATGTGACACTAACAACAGCCATGCTCCCAGGACCTGCCGTGGCAGAGCTGTGGGAACTCCTGGAACACCGATCGCTGCTTCTCCAACTACTCCCTGGATGACACCACCAACCTCACCAGCGCTGTCACTGAGTTCTGGGAGTATGTCACAGCCTGCCTACACCAGGTTTCTCCCCACTGCAGCCATCCTGCCTGCCTGTGGGGGCTGCTGCCCTCCCTGTCAACTTCTAACCTTGGAGAACTGGCCACCAGCTGGGGTGGGCATGGGATAGGGAGCACTGTGCAGCTGCATGTCTGGTGAAGGGAGAGTAATGGCCTCACCGCATCTGTCCTCCTCCCCTTAACCCCTCACCATGTGCCTCGGGTCATTGTAGGATTTTGTGGGCTTTTGTGCATGTCTGCATCTGGCCCTTCGCCCTCCAGCCACCACTGAGATCTCCAGGACTTATGCCCCGAGGGTCAGACTTCCCCTTAACACCTCCTCTCCCACCTCAGGAGGAACATGCACCAGATGTCCGGGGGCCTGGGAGAGCCTGGATCTGTCCGCTGGCCCCTGGCCGGCACGCTGGCCCTGGCCTGGGTGTTGGTCTACTTCTCCATCTGGAAGGGCGTGGAGTGGACGGGCAAGGTATGGCATGAGGAACGCGTGGTTCGGTGCTGTCAAAATGTCCTCCAGACTCAATTTAGTCTGAGTGTCTGTAACTAATGTTATGGTGCTTCAAGGCTGAATTGCAGTAGATGCTATTAAATTCTTGACATTTACCTTGCATGGCTGTAAAAATTGCTACTACGTTCACAGTAACTTTCAATCTAAGCATAGAGATTAATTCTTCCCTGCAAACTCACGGGTCCATGTTCTCAGTCCCTCCAAAGATTTGGGGAAGAGATTTTCAGAGATGTTTGATGTTAACCTGCATCAGGACAGTTCTTTGAGATGATGAGGTCTATTCTGGACTCCACCTTACAAAAATAACGTATCTTGAAAAAGAGGCTGAAAAGCACTCCCTGTCTCTTTAGAAAATTTTTCTGCTGCCCTTTAGGTATTGGTGGGATACCTATGGATCAGAAGCATATGATTATTCACTGTGCATAGCATTTCAGACCAGCACAGTTGATGAGAGGCAATTGCTTAATTTATTGAAATGGCAATGCTGAGATACTGAGGTGTGTTATTTAGAGTACGGCATGATGTTAGAGGGACAGCATTATGAAAGGAATAATCTACAGGGAAGATCAGAAAGAAGCACTTTAGAGGGAGGTCACCTCAACCGTTGACTCCCCTAGGGGTTCTCAGATGGGGTATTTTTATGCAGTCACAGCAGAGGCCCAGTGACTGCCGTTACCTGTTGAGCGATGGCATGTGCTCGCGATTCTCTGAAGAGTTGGAGTCAAGAGAGCTAATGTGACTTGATGCATTGGACTAGTGGATTGCTGGCTTTAGCTCTGCAAAATAAGGATGTGATGACTTAAAGGGATTACTTCTGTGGACTAAATTTATCCCTCTGCAATCCCCTTGTCTTTGGGCAATCCATCCAGAATTTTGCCTGCTACTTTTGCGATTAGTGCATTCTTGCTTGTCTTTGGCACAGAGAAACAGCCAGAAATGTTACTTGTGTTTTCCACCTCCCACTCCTACGCAAGGAGGATGTTGATCGATTTCTTCCCTTTGGGGGCTGTGCAGGCTGCTTTCCTTGTGATTACAGGCTCAGCCATGAGCAGCGGTGCTTGGGGACCTTATTTTCCCTCAAAGGTGGGGGTACACAGTGGCTGCAGTGCCACTGTGGGCAGGAATGACTGACGGTATCTTTCCCCCTGCATTTCTCGCAGGTGGTGTATTTCTCAGCCACCTACCCCTACTTCATGCTGTTCATTCTCTTCTTTCGGGGAGTCACGCTGCCTGGGGCCAAGGAGGGCATCCTCTTCTACCTCACACCTGACTTCAGGAAGCTCTCTGACTCCGAGGTTGGTTGCCTGGCTGTAGCTGTCCTGTTGGTAGTTCTGACACCGAGCTATCTCCACATCAGTGTTCTCTTCAATGTTTTAATGGAGAACTAAAACCGAAAAGGAATATCTTCCCCACTCAGGTAGTCATTACCCCCACAGTTTGAGACAAAACTCAGGTTGTTTGCAAGTGGAAAGCCATGCAGCATCTCTGTTGTAATCAGGTGATGTTGTCCATGAGGGATGAGAAATTACCCCAACAAAGGAGCCTTCCCTCTGGTTTGGAAATGTCTCATTTCCTGACCACCCCACTGCTGGATGGCCAAGCTCGCAGGCCTGCAGCCCACATTGGCCCTGTGCAGCAGGTCATCAGCCCCTGTAGGGAGAGAGAGATGGACCGGACCAGACACTGGGTAGTGGCATGCTGGGTCCACCAAATTGACTGCATGGTGGAGGACAGACACAAAGCTGGCTCCTTCTCTGCAGGTCTGGATGGATGCAGCCACACAGATCTTCTTCTCCTATGGCCTGGGGCTGGGATCCCTGATTGCACTAGGGAGCTACAACACTTTCCACAACAACGTCTACAGGTCTGTTGGGTTTTCGTGGCTCTGTTGGGCTTTTGTGGTGGGAGCAGTAAAGAACCATGTATTGTGACTGTCATCACGTGGCCAGCAGAGCCCCACTCTGCCACTGCCCTGAGCTCTTGCAGGGACAGAGGCATCACAGCAAGTCTGGGTGCCTGGCCTCTGCTGTCCATCTCTGTCACTAAGCAGCTGAGGGGCACGCTGCCACCTCCCTAGTGGGGAAGGCTTAGCCTTCTCTTTGCCCACCCTTATTTCCTCATCTATTTGGTAGGGACCTGAAAGTGGCTTCTTTTCTTCCTTTCTTCTTCCAGAGACTCCATTATTGTCTGCTGCATAAACTCCACCACGAGCATATTTGCTGGATTTGTTATTTTCTCTATCGTTGGCTTCATGTCACACATCACAAAGAAGTCAATTTCAGAGCTGGCCTCCTCAGGTGAGCAAACACGGCAGCACTGCCAATGAGACTCAGAAAGTTTTTTCCTTCCCTGATCCCCCAACATCACCTCTTAGGGTTTGCATCTCTCTGCATTGTTATTCAGGAGTTAAAATGCAGAAGTCAGATCTTAGTATTTTCCTGGGAGACCTTTATATGTTGTGCATGTGTAGAGGGCCAGATTCTCTGGCACTGATATAATGACAGCATGTGTATCGGTGTAACCAATATCACTTCCCACACCTGAAGATCCACCATGGGAAGTTTCCACAAGTCATGAAAATAGCAAGTCCAGGTACAAATGCAACAGAAACCTTTTAGAGAAATTTGTCCATGAGTGTGGCATGCTCCCAGGCCTTTCTTCTCCATGACCAAGCACACAGTCCTCTTTGTATGCCGTCCACCCCAGAGCGGTCTAAAGCACCTGTAGCTGACGTTCACTGCATGCCAATTCCTGCTGCAGGGACCATTCCTGCCTCCTTCTAACGTCCACCTCCCTTCAGTGGTGAGGTTTTATGTACTTTGGCTGCAGTGAAATATTTGGTCTGTTTGCTATCTGAAACCTTTATTGGAGAATAGCTGCTTCCTCACATACTGCCTATGTTCTCAGTAGATGTGATCAAAGCTTGGGATCCTTTTACCATGCAAGATTTTGAAATTGTTATCTCTGAATAATTTTTTTAAACATAGATGAGACTGTCTTTTTGCCCAAAGACATATTTTGAAATTGCTGTCTTTCTCTGGAAAGCTTTTATCTCAAGCAACAGCATTATGTGATGGGGGTGGGGGGAAGAAGGGGGGAAGACACCGGCACCAAATTTCTGTTTTTTTTTTTTTTTTAGTAAAGTGCTAGGAGTGATTTGATGACTTTCTTGCTGGCAGGAGGAGAAAAGGCAAAGCATCTCTTCAGTCACTGCTGCCTCCTATCCCACCCCCTATGCACCCAACACAGTTGATATGTCATGCATGACATCTCCTGTAGTAACTTCCTGCAGTTCCTGACTGCCATCACTGTTTCTGTTCACTGTTGCACATCACTCTGCCTTTCCACCAGACACTTCATGAATGTGGACTCATCTCTTATTTCACTTCTGCAGGCCCTGGACTGGCTTTCCTCGCATACCCGCAGGTTGTCACCCAGCTACCCCTGTCCCCGCTCTGGTCGATCCTCTTCTTCTCTATGCTGATGATGCTGGGCCTGGATAGTCAGGTGAGACAGCCCAGAGAAAAAGGGGGAGTAAGATACGAAGATATTTTTGGATGTCACAGTAGTTTTCCCTTCTGCACGTTGAATCAGTGTCTTTCCACAGATTCTGTCACATGAAAAATTCTCTTTTGTGGTTGTCACCCCTGCGCTCTTCTCATATACTGCAAGTGGGGTGGTATCTGACCAGTCAGCCTTATGAGAAGATCACCACTTCCCTGCAAAAGGATCTTTGGAAAGCTGTTCTCCATTTAGATCAGTTTTGGGCCCCAGAGAAGTGTTGGTGCTGCTGCATGGCCACAGCATGTCCCAGTCTTGCTGAATGGCCCTGGCAATTGAGCTGCCCAATAGCTCGCAAGCTCTAAATGGAGCTAGTGGGAAACTAACCCTGCCAAAATGCTTTGGGGCAGGGAAAAGGGGAGAAAGGGAAAAAACATATATCTTTCAAGCAATTACTGTTTTGTTCCAATAAGATGTTAACTGTTCTCCTAGAAATAGGAATGTGAACTAAGGGAAACCAGTATTAACTGTCAGATTTTGTATCTACCTGGTAAGAGTTTGTGGTCACTATGCTTCTTGGTATTCTGTGAGGAGCTAATTTGGGATGCTTTGGTTTTCCTAAGGTGTCATGGAGTACCTTCACCAGCCTGCATTTCCTGTGAGGCACAGCCAAGAGAATGCCATTACTTCAGCTTACTGTTGCAGGCTGGGGTAGAAAATCTCCAACACATACCAGTCTCCCACCACACCACAGCTCTCTGCTGTGGCATTGACAGGCTGCGCTAAGAAAAGCAGCGATGCAGCATCTGAAGCAGTGGGAATAGCAGTTTGGTGCAGTGTTTTGGCACTGTTTTTAATAACTAGCGTAGTCCTGAGCAGAGGTGAAGCGTTCTGCTGTTTGAGCTCCTGGGCTGGCTTCATAGTGAGCAGGTGGAAAGAAGCCATGCTTTGGGCAAGTCTTGCTGAACAAAATTGTACAGGCTCTGTATTTTTTAACAAGTGATGATAGGCTAAATTATCAGATAAAAACTAAATGTAGCTACCCAGTGCGGCAGCCCCTCTGGCTCCTTCAAAAGTCTGTGCTTGGTCTGTCACGTCCTTCCCTATGCCAACATGCTCCTTCCTTGCTGTGCAAAGCCCTAGCACAAAATGGCCGCTCTCCTGGGTTACACATAGCCTTCATAAACCTAAATCTAATTCCTGATCAGACTCAGGCATATCCCTGACCTGTCATACGTGGTTTCCAAGAAAATCCAATCAATCAGACTTGCTTGTTGGTTACTGCACACTCCCACAAAAAGATGTCCTGCAGCTCTCGGCTGCATTGCCACAGACATTATTGGGCAAGTAATTCCAAATAATGACTAAATGTTTCGAAAGAAGCTCCGTTTACAGAAAGGAAAAAAAAATCGCTCTCCATGGATTATTCGCTCTGCTCCAGTAAATAGTTTGAGACATGACAATAAGCCCTCAAAGCACTGTGTGGAATTTATTTGCTTCTCAAATACCACTTGGAATTCTCCACGTCCCTCCGCCAGCTGATCTCGCAGGGCAGGCAGTCTGTGGGGGCTATCACTGCCTGGAGGAGGAGCGGGGGAAGGAGGCATCAAATGGAAAACAAGCTTTTAAAGAAGGGCAGATAAATAGATGGGAAGGAGCTTTCTGCATGTGTGCTGGCACACTGAGTTGATCACACACACTGTTTACAGAACAGCAGCTTAGGCATATAGAGCAATGCACACAAGGGCTGCAATTACACATGCGTTCTGAAGTATCTGTTTAAAAAAGGAGGACAGTTTTGATATGTGCTTATTTTAAACAGTGTTTGTGGTACTTGCAGATGAGGAGCAGTCACTTTCATTAGGGCACAGCAGGGACCCTCACCACCCTCCAGGCATGGGGCCTGAGGGGCACAGTAGCCCAGCCAGGAAGGGAAGGTCAGGCTGAGGTCTGTGTTTGTGATGCAGTGATGAGACCCATCCCCTCAGCAGTGCTGCAAGGAGGTCCACTCATGTCCATGAGCCTCAGCAAAGAGTTCAGCAGTGCAGCTCCATCTGCCTCTCTACCATTGTGCTCATCTCCTCCGCAGTGCCTTGAACGCAAGCAGTGACCTACATTGATGTGTGCACTTCCCTCCTATGCCCCCACTTGCCGCTTGTGGTCCTTAATGTTCACTCTGCCTCTGATCCACTCTGGCTTTAGCTCTCTTGCGTCTAGACCCTCTTGCATAACATGCTAATGCTTTCTTTTAACCTACCAGTTTCCAGGTCAGGCATTTTCTCCCCAAGGGAGCTAGCAAGCCTTGTGACTGCAAGCCTGCATCTGTCCTCTGTGAGACAGCCTCTTGCAGGTTATTCATGAGGAGTTGCGGCTGAGAGCAGCGAAACCCGTGCTGCACATCTGGCAGCTGTGGTTTACCTGCTCTTAGGTCCTGGTCCCCGTCCTGGTACTGCTCATGCCAGGGTTCTCCTTCTGGTTAGTGTGGTCGAAGAGGAATAGCACTCCCCAGCACTGTGAGGATGGGGGAGAGACTGCCAAGTCCAGGTCATTTGACCCAGCAGCTTGTGATGGTGATTAAGCACCAAAATGGGAAAAAGAGAGAAGTGATTGGAAATAAAGCCTGTAGGAGAAAAATGTTATTACTGCCCAACAATCAGCAGACACTCCTCGCTCCTGAAAGCAGCAAGCTTTCCTGCAGCTGCCTGCTTGTCCTGGGGAGTGTCTAAGCTTAGGTATGTGGGCTGAGAAAGTCAGACCCTGGGCCACACAGGAAGCTGCAGTCCCAAGGCTGGAAGTAGAGCCCCTCCAGCCCCCATGGCTGCATCACCTCTGCAGCATGAAGCCGACAGGAGGTCATTTCCAGAGAAAGTTATGAAGTTCTATGGCTAGAAAAACCAGCATGGTACTGCTTGGTTCCCTGTTTTACCCGTTACATGCTGGAAGCCCCTCACACCCACCCTCTCCCCCAGTCCCTCCCAGCCCTTTTCCCTCCCTTCCTTGCCCAGCGTCAGGTGCTGGCCGTGCATCCATGTGGAAGGAATAGCTTTCGACAGGGGTGGTTTTGTCATGCTGGTGCTTCACACTGTGGTGCCAGCTCCGTCCTGACTCTTGTAGACAGTGAGCTGAGTGGGATGGGGCAAAGAGCTCACTGACAATGAGTATAAAGGCAGCTTAACCCATGCCCAAATGGCAAGGGATGCTTTAATAGCACTTGAGTCCAACATAAAAGGCTGAGCTCATTACAAATTCCAATCAAAGCAGTTGAGCTTGGGCTCTCAGCTCTCTGGGATTCAGCTTTCCACACTGCAGCATGTGGAGATAAAACCCTGGGCAGGAATATCGCTCTTTGCCTCTCTCTGTGCCCCAGAAGCCAACAGGATGTGAGTTCCTCTGCCCTCCCTGCCCAGCAGCAGGAGTGACTCAGACAACTGGCTTTGCTTCCATAGATTTTTCCAGTGCTCCGCTGCTCTTTTTAGTCTGTGTATCTCTACCTCCACCTCTATTGATTGTTTTCTTTCTTCTTGTCTCAAATCTAAATCTAAAAATGCCCCCACTTTCTACAGCACTCTCCTGGGGACAGAGAAGTCCCTGATATCCATCTGTCACTGCCATTGCTCTGGTTTGTATGTTCACTGAGGGTGACCAGGGAAGCCAGTAGCTTGCTGCCCTCGTCAACCTCCCAGTGGTTTTGCTACAGGCAAGATGTGCTCTCAATGCTGTATGTTACCAGTGGTTCCTAGGAGTGAGAGCTGAAAGTGAATCTCATAATCTAAGAGGAAATAGGAGAGAAGAATGTGCTTCACGCATATACAACTTGTTATAGGGCAGACCATGGTACAGACAGCATTAACTCACTGTGCCTGGTATAGCACAGCTCTAGAAAGATCGCGACATGCTGTGAGGATGGCCTTTTTAGTGTACTACATGCATTTTAATGCAGTGCTTGAAAAGGGGGAAATAAACTCAAGGAGCAGGTAGTCAGAGTTGTTGTTGTTATGCACTTGCATGTGGGACTGGACAGTGGGTGATGCAGCTCCTTAGTGAGTGCTTCAGATCACTGAACAGCACAAGCAGTGCTGCAATATGCTGAGAGGAGCACACCTGGGAAAGGACAAGCACATATCCCAGCAGCAGAGCCATTGCTGTGATGGAGAGGCTGGCAGAGCTGTGGAGCAGGGCAGTAATGGGGTGGCCCTTGAGAGGGAGGCAAAGGTGGAGATGTATTTCAGCTAATTTTAGGCATCTAAGCTCAGTGTTAATTCCCTGTATAATCAGTGAAGGGAGAGAGGTACTTTCAGAAGGTGATTCAGGCCAGCTCTGTGCAGAGCCTTCTTTTCTACTGTCTATAGATGACACTTAAAGTAATGAGGCAACACCAGGGTTAAATGTAGGTGGGGGTGATGTCAGGCTAAGATACTCACAGATGTTTCCTTGGTGTGTGTCCTTTGCTTCAGTTCTGCACTGTGGAGGGGTTCGTTACCGCCCTGATGGATGAATATCCTCATATTCTGAGAGCCAGGAAGAAGATCTTCATTGCAATAGTCTGTTTCATCTCTTATCTCGTCGGATTCTCCAATATCACCCAGGTACAGAGAGCCATGCCTGTACCTCCATTCCTGGCACCTGTCCAGTCACCCGTGCATTTCACAGTAGCACCAAAGGCTTTAGGAGAAGTGACAGCACCTGTAGGAACCATCCCAGTTCTGGACAAATGGGCTTATTATTGCTGTCACTTCTCAAGTGACGCCTCCATAATTGCTGCAGCCATTCTGTAGTCAGCCTGGTGTGTTCTCTCACTATTTGCAACAAGGGCGCAGGCCAACAAAGCCCACGCTGAAGTAAAACGTAGTGCAGAGGGTTAAGATAACATAAAGAAGACCAGTTTCTTGGAGTCCTGAACCTCTTGGGCTGAATCCAAGGTTTATGTGTGTGGATATCAGGACCGAGTGGTCTGTAAATTTGTGAGGAGCAAAGAAGCAAAACTCCTGGAAGGGGCAGAGTGCAAAAATTAGGTGACTCCAACTAAAACAGGGATAAGTAAGAAAGCCTCATGAATCCCTGCTTTTCTACTCACCATTGGCCATACCTGAACAAGCTGGCTAATTACCTTCAAGAGCACATCAGTTTTTCTGCTGGGAACCTGATTCCAGTGGAAGCATTGCAGTGCCTGCTCTCCCGTCTGGGAAAATTAACATTAAAGCCAGTAGATGTAGATAGTAGAAATTCAAGCAGCTGGCTGATACTGTCAAGCATGATCCATAACTAAACTCCTTGACCCTGGCTTTGTCTCCTCAGGGTGGCATTTATGTCTTCAAGCTGTTTGATTACTACTCAGCCAGTGGCATGTGTCTTCTCTTCCTTGTCTTCTTTGAGACCATCTCAATTTCTTGGTGTTATGGTAAGCAAAAAGAGGCCTTGTTTCTTTCTTGTCTCCACGGGCAAAGTGAGATTTTTCAAAAGCATCCAACAGTGAAGGCAATGAAAGATTTACAGCTGAAAATAGCTGAGGCTGATAATTCCAGAAAATCAGGAGCAGGAGGCTGTCATCTCGCTTCCCCAGGCCACCACAAAGACCTGTACACTAACTGGCAGATGCCTATGGTCTTGCCTTTAAGTCCCTCCTGAGACGCCAGGAACGTTCAAGATGACCCTGTGTTTGTATCCCCATCCCTGAGCCCTCCAGATAACAGTTCTGTCACCACAGCATTGTCACCCTCTTGTTGTGGCTGGCCTTTGCTCTGTCACAAGAAGACGTGAAGCCCAGGGGCACCGAGATGGGATGCTTTTCTCCATGGACTTTTCTTCTTCTAGGTGTGAACAGATTTTACAGGAATATTGAAGAAATGATTGGCTACAAACCTTGTGTCTGGTGGAAAATCTGCTGGGCATTCTTCACTCCTCTTGTCTGCCTGGTAAGAATGGAAGGGTCCTATCTGCAGGAGTGGATCCAGAAGGGCCTCTCAGTTTGGAAGGGTGGGAGGGGATACACTACATTTTCAGTCCATTATCAGACTGTCCTAATAACTGCAAGATACCTGGGGTGGGCAAAGCACCTGCTGGAAATTGTGCATAAGAAAATCCTCAGAGTTAATTATTTAATCTAAATGATGTTCTCAATTCTTCTATCTGAGATGTCAAGAGATAAGCAAATAATTTAAAAAGTATTTAAAAGCTGTTATTGTTAGAAGAGAAGGTTCTCAGCCACTGCAGCTGCTGCCCTGGTGCCTAATAGGCTTGTCAGAGCAAAAGACACCAGCAAATCCAATACAACCCATGGTGGAGCAGTTTTGCTTTTGCTGGTTCTCACATTTCCAGCAGTGGTACTACAAGGAATGGTGTGAGAAGGCCAATGATGGGAAGTTAAAGGCTCCTGAGGCCAGCTGTGAAGACGCTGTCAACTTGGTTAGGAATTGCTTATATGAGCAGTCTGGTGAAGAAGGAAATCAGAGTTATTCCAGTTCCAGCTTTCAGCATGGGATATTCAGGGGAGACACGATAGAAAATTAAGAGACAATGGGCTGAAAGCTTCTAAAATAGTTAAGGAGCTGTTGGATTGCTATAAAACTATGGCACCAAGAGGATGATGAAGGAAAAAGCAATGGATGTTCTCTGATTTTGCACGTCCTCACTTGCGATGGCTGGCGTTCTTTTCCCAGGGTGTGTTCTTATTCAGTGTGGTGGAAATGACCCCTCTGACACTGGGAAAGTACATCTATCCTGCGTGGGGACAAGGTATTGGTTGGCTCATGGCACTGTCCTCCATGGTACTGATCCCAGGATACATGCTGTACAGCTTCTTCACCTCAACAGGGACTCTCCGGCAGGTATGCATGGCTTTGCCACTCCTCTTCTGTGAAGATGAAATCCTTAAGTTTTTATAACACAGAGAAATCCCAGTTCCCAGCGGTCCCCGGCTACGAGCACAGTTACCTGGCTCTTCTCAGCAGAGAGATCAGCATCCTCCAAGCATGAAGCTTGAGATAACTCAGAGCTAAGACCTGCTAGTGTTGGAGACAGCATCCTTTGACGTGTGCTTTGCAAGCAGCAGGCAGTGTACGAGGGGGATAAGAAGCAAGGCAGACTTCTATGCAGATCCCAAAATACCTACAACTCTTTGATCTTTCTTAAAACATATTTTTTATTCTTGATTTAAGCAAGGTTATATGCAGCAGTGAATCACGAGTCTCTGTATGTCATACCTGGTAATTGCTGTTGAGATCTTATTTACAGTGTTGACGCTCAATCTTGAGAGCACTGTGCACGATGTCCCCGTCTGGATGCTGTCTGGTGTGAGCTACAGGTGCGAGCAGTCACTGCAGGGGTGCTGCTGATTTATGACTTTCCCAGCCTGCCTCCAACAGCCAGCTGGCGCCATCTAAACCCTGCCAGTTTACTTCGTGGATGTCATATTTTGAGTCATGCTTAAGTCCAAATGCTTTGGCTAGAGCTGCTTGGCTGAGGTCAGCTTCAGGCCCACTGCCTCTGAGGTCAGGTCATGGGTGGATTTGACTTTCCTTTCCCCCAGCCCTCCATTTAGATGGGATTTGCTACAGGATCGGAGTGGGTCTCAGATTGGCTTTCAGTTTCTGATCTCTCATCTGAGTTCAGTTTTTGATTCTTGCCGTTCGTCTTGGGAGCAGCTTGAGGTTCTGTAGCACTCAGACCTGTGTTATGCCAAGCCACTAGGGTGATGCTGGGTTGAGGGCCAGCTGCAGTTCCACTAGTAGAGCCTATCTCAGATGTCTAGAGGGCTTCTTAACCCCTCACAATAGGCACTGGAAAAGGGGGAAAAGGGAATTTTGGCAAACAACCAGATATATTTTCAATCCTGTTCCCGTTAGGGATGTGACAACACATCTTGGCGTCTGGGGGAGCCAAGCCAGCCTGTGGCCCTCCTGCACTTCTGGCCGAGGGCTTCTGCTCCTGGTGCTCATAGATCCAGCAAGAAGCAGCAGATGGCAGCAGGAGGGAGGCAGG
The DNA here is from genome assembly GCF_002078875.1 of Numida meleagris. Classification (NCBI taxonomy): domain Eukaryota; kingdom Metazoa; phylum Chordata; class Aves; order Galliformes; family Numididae; genus Numida; species Numida meleagris. The sequence goes on along the minus strand of NC_034409.1, from coordinate 60,930,529 downwards.
CTTTTGTGTATATGCGTGTGTGTGCCAGAGAGACGGAGAGAATTTTTGGCCTCTTATATGCACAGATCCTGGATTAGTTTGTAATGGAGCTGAAGCTGGAGGGAAATTAGATGCCAATGCTGAATAAAGTGGTTTTGACAGACAGGGAAGATTACAAGTCATTTTGATCCTACTGAGCATGAATGTGAGGGGAAAAGAAAAGACCATGAATGGCAGAAACAGCTCAGTGATCGTTTCAGGGAATTCACCCAGCAACAGCCACTTCAGCTGTGCTGGAGAGCTGGAGCTTGTTTCCCTTTGCTGCAAAGAGCCTCTTCCTGGCTTAGCGATGCCTATTCAGGTCGGGCTCTATCCTCCTCTGCCTTCTCTTTTGCAGCATCAGTCCCACTCCGGCAAAGTGACTCATAAGCATTCATCACTCCCGATGCTCACTCTGCACGCTTCCAGTAATGACTTGCCCCTCTGTATCTTCCTGGGTTCTGGCTTCATTTTACTGCTCTTTATAGTTTTCATTTGATCAGTTTAGGGCGGTGGGAATCGCTGCTGGTGCAAAGGTTTGTGCAGGTGGTCTGGTCTGATCCACATTAGAGGCACAGCCCATGACCTGTCAGCGTGCTGCAGCCTGTTAATGACATTTCACAGGAAACCATAGCTGCAAAAATGGGGAAGCTTGGAAAATGGCACTGCTCTGAAGTCTGTGGCTTTACAGCTTTCCCTTGCTCCCATCAGCAGCTGGCATTGCCTAGTAGCAGTTTCCCCATGTTATAAAGGTGATCCCTGCACTTCAAGAAGAAGTGCTCTGCCCAGCACCAAAGCAGGGAGCTCACACGGCCTGGCAGCAGAGGCGGAGTGGTGCTGCAGGGGCATCCCCTGCCACGTCACCGTACCCTCATGCTGGCAATGGGGTCACCCCAAGGCTGGGAACTGGGGGTCCCAACCTTCAGCTTACACCCTCTCTCCCCTTGTTCCCGAGCAGCGTTTCCAGCAGATGACGCAGCCCCGGACGGAAGTGCAGGTGCAGAAGAATGGCCTCCAGCCGAAGACGTCCCTGAATGGCAGGGGCTCGGACGCTGCTGTCTAGGAGGAGAGCTGGAGCTCCTCGCCCTGCCCCGTAGCTGCCCACACTATGCCATCCCTCCAGCCCCTCTGGCACAGCCCGCTGTCCCCGGTTCTGCAGTGGCTTCGCAGGAGAGGACCCGGCAGAGGAACCCCAGCACCTCTCTTCCCCCCGGCTGACCCTGCACCACATCACTGACTGTCTCCATCACGCAATACTCTGGCCCAGGCTCTCAGAGAGGAGCAGCCTATAGCCAGAGCTCTCTCCTCTCGACCAGAGGTGATGTTTCTAGAGAGCTAATACTGATGGTTCACTGTTTGTCTCTTCTTCGTCTTGCACTTCCTGCAGAGCACATCCCATAGCACACAGCCGTGCTTCACCCCAGAGAGCCATGTGCCACCAGGTGCAAATCCCAGATGACGATCAAATGATGTAGCATAAAACAACGCTAGCAAATGCATCATTGGAAGGGATGTGGCAGAGCAAGCGATTCCAGTGAGGAGCCCTGCATGCTGGTAGCTATAGGACACAGCCCAAACTGGAGAAAGGCATCAGGAGAGGACGCAGTGCTCTCAGGTGCCATGTTTCAGCCCTGCACATCTCCAACCATTACCACCCACCCAGCAGACTGGCCCCACGAGCCAGAGCCAGCTGCAGATGGCAACCCTTGTCTCCTGGAGAGCCCTGCCCTTTGCAGCTCTGTGCAGCAGCCACACCTTGACCCCTAAGATCTGAATGTACAGGCTGGGTCTTGTAAAGCTAAAAGCCAAACACTAAGAGCTGCAATCACAGTTCATCACAATTAATCTCAGCTAGTTACAGAAGTATCATTCTTCCTTATCCTGTAATTTTATGCACCAGTGTGTCTGAAAATTTGTATTCCACTTTCACCTGTGTTTATAAACTGGGCAATAAAGGAGCCCACTCTTCTCATATCCTTTGAGAGGGACTATCTGTGCAGAGGGCAGTTCATAGAATCATAGAATCACTGTTGTTGCTCTTTGATCTTTGCAGGAATGTCCGTTACTACAAACTCTGCTTTCACCTGTGTGTCCCAGTCACATCACCTCCCTCCCCTTAAATGTCTGTCACTTCAGAAGTGGGTAATGGGCAAAAGAGTCAATGCTTGAGTGAGGCCCTAAAACTGTGGAAGATCTTAATTTTCTAAGGGTTTTGGGGCAGCCCCAGCCTGAAGTAGAGGAAGCTGAAGTCAGCGGTCCTTTTGGAAACTCTTGGCCGAGAGCTCCCTTGCACATGCAGGGCTTCGCACCCAGGACAGCAGTGGTGCTACCCTGCACTTGTGTTCTCAGTGTAACAATATTCCATGAGAAACAGCCATCCACTCAGCTTCCTGCCTGTTTCTTTGGCTCTCGCTTTTGTCCTGCTTCCTTTCGTTCTCTTGCCTCACTTCTTCCCCACTCCCACCCACCCAGTGGAAATGAATATCAGTGAGCTTCGTCCTCCTTTTTGCTAGTACTACCATCAAACTGCAGCTCTCCCTCCCTTCTCTTCCTTCTGTTTCTATCTATGTTGCCAGCCTAATTTCTCTGCTCCTCTCACATGCCCTCCTTCCACCCCTGTCACTTTTCCCTTCCTGTCTGTGGCTCAGCTGTGAGCGCACTCAGCCCTCTCCCCCCAGCAGCTGGGGGCCAGAACCCAGCCCCTAAGGACCTGCACCCATCCCAATATCACAATTACAACCTGTTCCAACTGTCTTATTTCCCTCCTCAAACCAGAATGAGCTGTGCCAAGTAATATTATTCCTTGCTATTACTAAGAGAGGGCTCCCGAACCTTGCTCCATGAGTTTCTGCAGAGCTGTGCCTGCTCTGAAAGACTTGGTGGCCTTTCCTGATTTTGCACTATCCTGCTTCCACCACAGATATTTGGATCTGCAAAGGGAGGAACTTGCCCTTTGCCAGCTCTGCCCCAGTGGCCAATTCCCTTCTCCAGCACTTCAGCCCTGTCTCCTGCCCAGTGACAGAGAAGCCCTCTCACATCCATCACACTCAGTCTTCCTGCTCAATGGCAATGCAGGGATGGGGCTGGCTCTGTTAGCTCACCCCACACCCCAGAAATGCCACCCATGCGCAGGCACAGTGAAGCAGCCGCATGCACTCAGTGACTTCTTCGCTGCAGGTTTTGGATGCCAGCTGAAGGGCATGTGGCTCCCACACCCCCAGTCTCCTGCCCTCCCGCTGCCCCATGGCGCCCAACACCTGCTGGCGCTTGGCGTAATCCACCCGAAACCTCTTAATTCTAAGGAGCTATTTAGGGAGCTGTGCTCAAATCCCTTCAAAATCCTCTTTTTCCTGAGGGCTGTGAAAAAATGAATGCCTGTCCCCCACGCCCTGTGCAGCAGCAGCAGGAGCTGGGGGTGATGCAAAAGATCGGAGGATGGCTTTGATGCTGCTAAAGTGCCACGACCCCAGAGATGCAGGGTTGATCCTCCCCGTGGACAGGGGAGCTCATCCTGCTGCCACCCCTCCAATGTGCTCCAGCAGCAAGCCATGGATGTGTGAACGTGTGTGTAAGGTGTGCAATGCCACACAGACACTGTGTGGCAGCACCAGGTTTTGGCCAAGCGACCACTTTCTGTAGTCTCTCCGCTTCTCTATTAAATGATACATTGGACGCTGCCATGAAAATGATGCAAGGGCCGTTCCGCTCCTGACACAACTTTCAGACCCTTGGGAAGGGGAAGAGAAGATAGGAGGCTTTGACTGATGGCGGAAAGTTGGGAGCTCCCACGGGGGCTGGCTGCCAACACCCCTTTGCCTGCGTGGCCTGTGCAGCAGCCCTTGGGTCAGTCCCTGCCACTCCTTCCTGCCCCCTCTTCCCCTTCCTCTTCTCTGTTTGGCATCCTCTCCATCTCCTGTCTCACCTTCTCCCTTCAGGGAGAGGTATATGCATTTCAACAACTATCCTCTTCTTACTGCATCTCTGATGGCACATTCAAGCGGTGCTCATGCTCAGAGGTGCAGGCACACTGCAACATTCACATCGTCACAGCAGCACAGACATTGCCACCCTCCGTTCCCACCTGGCTTCACCCCACCCAGAGCAACTCCGGCGCTGGTGTCAGTCCACGCCATGCCCCTGGGAACTGCATCTCAGTGGGGATGGGACAAGAGGCGGAGCAGGACGAGCGCTCTTGGTGGGAGGGGAGCACATCACCCTCCACTCCCACCTGCCCTCCTGATGGCACCACGATGCCCATAGCCATGTCCCCTGCAGCACAAACACCTCAATGCGTTTTGGTCCCATAGGGTGGAGAGAAAGAGAGCTGACATCTCCGTCCTGTCTGCACTTCTTGTCAATGAAGGGATTAGGAATTATAATCCCCGATTCGCATTTTAAAGCGGCTTTTCAGCTCCGCGTGGAGCCTCAGCCCGATGTCCCCAGGGAGCTCTGTGGCACAGCCACTGTCACAGCCCCTGCCACAGCCAGAGATGCATGGCTGCACAGTCCCCCTGGCCACATCTGCACCACTTTCCCCAATCCCATTGGCCCTAGGCCCCAGGACAGCCCCTGCTGTGGGAGCTTCTCTGTGGGCAGAGCCCAGGGTCCTGTGGTGCCTGAGGGCCCCATGGCCGGAGCCTCTCCCAGGACACTGAGTGCCAAATTGCACTGGTTCCCTTCATCCTGTGGCCCCTGCAGGCTCCCACCCCTCCCCTCAACCCCTGCCCTCTCCAGGCAGTGCACGATGCCCTCCCACCCCACCCCCGCTCTTTTCCCCCCCACTCCTTCCTTCACTGCATTGGCGGCAGACACGTGTGAAATGTTAGCAAGCTGCTGTTTGCTTCTTTTCCTTGGCATCTCTGCTGCCTTTCCCTCTGCTAATTGCTGCAGCAGTGCCTCTTCTAGGGCAGGCTGACAGATGGCCGGGGTTTATCTTTGAACAAGCCATTTAATAAGGGCTCCTGCTTTTCCCTTGCACATTTCTTCCCCAGCCACATGTCTGGTGCTGCTGCTCAGGCTGTCCTTTTCACTGGAGATGCCAGGAGATGTGGCAGAGGCTGAGGGCTGATGTCAGATCCCAGGGGTCACCAGGCTGAAGAGCTGGGAGGCAGAGAGAGGCTTTGGGCCTCCACTGGCCCTTTGTGGCAATTCCTGAGAAAATTTGCTGATGATACTAGACTAGGAGTTCTGCACCAGAGGGCGGTGGGCATGGGACAGACTACCCAGGGCAGTGGGGCATGGCCCCAAGTGCCAGAGTTCAAGGGGCTTTGGGACACCATTTTCAGACATAGGGCTTGGATTTTGGGTGGTCTTGTGTGGAGCCAGGAGTTGGACTCGGTGGACCTTATGGGTCCCTTCCGACTCGGGAGATTCTATTGGGGAGGAGGGACGGCAGGTTGGCGGACACAGGGGATGAGCACGGGGATGCAAGAGGTGGATGCAGAGCAGGGAGAAAGCCCTGCATGGCAAGAGGGAGATGGGGCGTTCATCCCTCCTGCTGCTGGCACTGCCATGAATCCCATCTGGTCAGTTCTGCAAGCACTCAGTCTGAGGTTCTGAGCATTTGAGATGGTGGAGAGATGAAGCTTTCTGTAATGGGTGAGAGTAAAAAGGTGTATGTCTACTATCAGGATGGACACATCTTAAGGAGACACATGAGGTGTTTTTACCACTAGTTTTGTCCCTTGAGTCCTGTGAAGAAAGAGCTTTCACTCTCTCTTTCCAGTGTAGCTCTGGCTACACTCAGGATCTGGCAGTGACTTTACAGAGCCATTGACCCAGGGCAGGAGAGAGCAGGACATGCAATGCTAAGGTCAGCAGCACCTCACTTGATGGGGCAGGGTGGGACCTGCTTATAAGGAAGCACATGGGGGATGTGCTTAACTTAAAGTCCATCTTGGTAGGGTCAGAGAAAACTGCACCTCAGAATACTCTGTGGAAAAGAGTGGCATGTGCTGATCAGCTCTGAATGCACTAGGACTATGTTATTTTGTGTATTATGTAGACTGTATAGCTATAACGGTACAGGTGCAGTATGACAGTTGTGGTATATGCTTTTTGGGTTGTAAACTCTTTGTATTTGCACTGCCTGTGTGTGCCTACATGCTATCCATCACAAGGGGTCTTGGCATCTTCTTCTTAACAATAGTTAGTATATGCACAGCAGAGTAAGGTAGGAGTATACCACATATAGACAATCTGTTTTTATTGCTTTCATCTTTACAGCCAGGTGTGTGATCTCAACATCAGGCAGAAACTTCTCCAGATAACTTCCTGTTCCAAAACATCTTAGAAAGTGGATGTGTTTGGGATGGACCGATAGATAATATATCTGTGGCACACAAAAACAGAAATGGAAGCCTCTGAATCCCTGGGAATTCCTATCCGTGCCTCAGGGATTTCTGCCCTCCCAAGTGTTTCACCGCGGGCCTGGGGATCCGAGGGATTCTTTGAAGCCAGCAAAGAATTTGCAGCCTACAGACTGCTTCCTCAGCAGGTGCAGTCGGGCCCCAGCGTGTGTTTGACTTCCAGCTGCAAAACTCTGGGCTGCTGTCCCCCACCCGCTGCAGAGGAGAGCTTCTTCGTGCGCACGTGTTTGCCTCTGATCATCTCTCATCCCTGCGCACAGCTTCACAGAGGTTGGTTTCATTAACCCCGGGGTTACGCTTTGTGTAAATATGCATGTATATCCGATTTGCATGGAAAATGTCATTTTCCCTACATGTCCCCCATCCAAATGTTAGTCGAGCCTGAGCCTATGCAACTTACAAAGTGTGCCATGATGGTAACTGCAGCCCGCACAGCTGTCCTGCTCAGGCAGAGCACGGCTGCACACGCCTGATATTTTGTACGGCGTGTTCAGCCCCGTGGATAGCAGAGGTGCCTACACATGATCTGCCATATAGTCTTACGTGTTGGCAGATGGTGTGTGCATTAACGCTCAGTGTGCGCCGATGTCTCTGGGTGAATGAGTTTCTCTGCAGCCAGCTGGCCTTCAACACATGCATTGGCACATGCGACGCGCGAAGTTGCTCTCCTTGCCACAGCGTGCACGCACAGCAGCACGCGCTTGGCACAGTGCACAGGCTCCTTCCCCAGCGTGCAGTGTGGGCAGAGAGGCTGGGGCCAGCCCTGCTGCATGCCAGCAAGGTACAAGGCAAGGGGCTGCAGCACGGAGGCCTCGGCCTTCCTCTGTCCTGCTTTCCTCTCTGCCTCACCGCATGGGTGAATTTCACATTGGACGAGATTATTTCTTCCTGGTTTCCTCTGGATCCGGTCCTTTGAGGACCCTGAGCGTGGTGGCCATGGAGGGCCGTCCCCGAGGCCAGCAGGCAGCCACGGTGCTCAGCAGCCCTTGGGAGCACAGCCCTGGTGTGTCAGCCATGCGCCTGCGCACACCGACGGAGCCCGGGGACACAGGAGGGGGCTGAGGCAAAGAAGACATTAGCGCACAAGTGACATATCTCAATATAATTTCTAAAACTCTATTAATCGAACAGATAAAATACCTCTGATCTATTTCTGTTGGTTTGTTACAAAATAGCCGTTTGGACTCTTAGCTAGGTGTGACCACACCACTTTCCCCAAAGGAAGCTTTTTTTCTATGTGATATTTACAGCAGAAAACAGGTACAGACAGACAGGTGCTTTCAACAGCCTACACACAGGTAACACGTCTGTTGTTAACTTTGCTTTTTCAAAAAGACACATTCAGATGGGGTTGGTGACTAGTGCTGAAGAGCTGGGTGACTCCGAAGCTGCTGTCCCGGGCACGGCGGTGGGGAGCAGGCAGGATGCGGACAGCTCGAGCTCACGAACACAGTCCTGGAGCCCACGCGGGCACAGTGAGGCGGTGGTGGGGGGAGGCAGGAGCCTGCTCAGCAGCTCTCTTTTCAAAGCAGAGACTCTCCCAAGCAGCAGCTTTCTGGATTTGGGGCTCAGATTTGTTTTGGAAGCCTCACAAACACGTGCAGGTAGTCGCAGGTTAAGCCTTCTGAAAAATATACAACAAAACTCTCCCAGCTGGGAGAGCCCTCAAACGCTTCCACATTGGGCAGTACTTTTTGTGAAGAAGACTGAGTATCGGTGAAAAGCTGCTTGTGGACCATGCTCACAACTTTCATCTACGGGGATGTAAGAAACACAAGCGGTGCTTTGCAGGTCTTGCGGAAAACACTAACTGCTGCTACCACAGTGACCCAGTAGCTAGCATTAAAAGTACAACAGCAGCAGACAAACACTGCATTAAACCCAGCTTGTTTGTGCTAAGCCTGATCCTACTGCCAGATTTTTCCCATCCCCTTTGATAGTGCTAGAAACAAATCAGTTTCACTGGACCTGCACCAGCGTGAGCAAGAGAGAATCATGATAGTGACGGTTTGCGTAACACAGCCGTGAGACTTCCCCAGCACCTCGCTCTGTTCCACCCCTCAGCAGAGCCACCTTCCTGCCTGGCCACTGAGCACCAGACACTTGCTGCAGGATGCTCTGTATTGGGTTTCTCCTTTCTCCTCCCCTCCTTTTTTAATATAGAAGGATAAGAACTCGGCAGCAAAAAGCCGCCGTTCTTTAGGGTTGATCTAATCTCTGGAGCAGCTTCCTGCCTGATCCCAGCACCTGAAGGGTTGCGCTGGGTTCGCCATCAGAATCACTGCAGCCAATAGCTGCAGCGTACATTTTGTCCTTCATGAGGTTGTCACTGACATGCTCATTCTTGCCTGCACCCCGTCAGCGATTAGTTGTGTGCAAGGGTGTCTACTCACAGCCCTACAGCTACACTGCGTCTGTGTCTGCGTTTGCATGTGGCAGGGCTGTGGAAGCAGATAACACGATAGATCAGATGAGGTGCTGACAGGCTTTAAAGTGCTTGTCGTCCTTCTAGACCAACCTTCAAAGGAAAAACAATCCATATTTTGAAGTGAAGTCCGAAGGGCTCAGCTACACAGTAGAACTTAGGGCAACCTGTTCCACCAGACCCTGAAATAAAGCGGTTCGCTATCTCTCTGGCCAATCCCAACAGAAGATGCGAGAAGACAGCAAGGGTTATCTCTGCTTCTCTGCCCAAAGCTGGAGGCCAGCAGCAGCCTTTGCAGGGTCAGGAGAGCGGAGCCGTCTTGCCCTGAGAGACGGTTGTGCCGCAGGTATTTCGGCACTTCCGTTAATTCACTTCCACCCTTCACCCAGCATTACGGAGGGAGTCTCACAGAAGCTTCCTTCCTTCTTTTTTACATTCTTGTTGCTTTCTCAATCAATTATTAAAGCAGCAAATCTCTCTTGTAGGAACTTCACAGACGTTATAAATATTTCATCCCAAAAAATTATTTCATCAAGTACCTTAAGGTTTTTGTTGTTGTCACTTCGTGTTAAATGTCAAGTAAAGCCCAATTTATTTAACGCACACACACAGAGACCTTCAGTGGTTCACTGCACTCTGGGAAAAAATAAACAACTGAGTACTGCCATTCCTCTCAGGCAAGGAAGTGACTGCTAGGAGGGACTGAGCCCTGTCTGGAGCCATGCGCCCGCAGAGCAGGCGAGGACCTTTCATGGGGCTGGCTTGGAAACATGGAGCATCCTTGTTGCCCCTGGAGGCTGGGTAGGAGAAAGCTTCTCTGGTCTGGAGGGAGGCTGAGCTTCTACTCAGGGCTTTCTAACGAATCTTTCTGTCTTCTGCTTCCATGGGCCTCCCTGAGTCTATGCCTGTTTGTTCCTGATCAGTACACCTACTACTGCATGTAAAAGCATCAGTCTGGTGCCCAGCTCCAGACAGCTAAGCAAACAACCAAGACAGCTCTGTTGGCAGATGTGGGTGCAGGAGTCAGGCTCGGAAACCAGCAGACCTGGAGCTGAGTGGGCCCCTGCCCTGGAGGACTGGCCAAGCACAGGGGAGCCTTCACCACAGCCCCTGTCTGCTTCCTTAACCCCAGCTGGGCATATGTCCAGGTCAAATAAATGAATTCTTTCATCTGAGTGTTTCAGAAGAGCCTAGGAAAATCCAAAGAGCACTCGTGGGGGGCAGGCCCTAATGCATTCTTTCACTGGTAATAGCTCCAGGGGTGAGAATCCTGGAGTATTGCTGCTGGGTGGATTTTACCATACAAAGTAAAAAATATATCTGTTGCATGTCTTCACTGTCCCTTTTCCTGACATTTTGCACATCCGCACTACTGCCAACAGCCCTCACCTCTCCTCACCCAACCAACACCCACTGGTGTGCATGCCTCAGCCTCACGCAGGAAGGAAGACCATTTCTTTCTTTCCCTCTTAAAATAAAAATAAGGGCCCTAAAAGGCGTACTGTCCTATTTTAAAATCCTAAAGTTGATCTTCTTAAGCCTCGAAGGGAGATAGAGTGAGTGAGTGAAACCAAAGCCTTTAAGCTAATTAATACCTTCCCCTCCCTGCTGCTCAAAAAGATTTTTTTTTCTTCTAAAAATACAGCCATAGCTCATTTTTAATGCTGTCTTCTTTCACATCAATGTCCCCAATAAAGAAGAGAAGCTGAGCTGTCATCTTTATCTCAGAATCTTCCCCTCCCCTCACTTTGAAGCTGAGATAGAGAGAGGAGAAGGGGCCTTGGTGTGCAGCTTTCCTATGGGAAGGTCTGAGGGAAGCAATGGCATAGTCAGGCAAGAGATACAGACGGGAGCTCATGTGAGTGGGCTCCAGAAAGCCTATTCCCCCTAGCACAGGAGGAAGAGCCCAAGCGAAGGGACCATCCACCCCAGGAGGTGAACGTAACACTTAGCTTTGCTTTTAAAATGTATAAAAGCAGATGGCAAGGAAACACAAGGCCAGCTAGAAAGAGAAAAGCAGAGGTGGGTCTGTTTCATGCTAGAGAAGACAATCTTCATGTGTGTGTGTGTTTTGAGGTGGAAGGCCACCTCTTGGTGCCATCTTTTTGGAAACTGCTCATCTATCCCAGGGAGACCCCTGGGCTTAATCTCTCCCTTCTGCTCCCTCAGAACTGCTTAGTGTTTCCTTTAGTAAGCATGCGCCATACATACTCTACCATACAGGTGTATTTACACATGATGTGGTCTGCTAGGTCTCAGCAGAGGTCTCTGGTACAATGCTCCAACATAACAGAAACAAAAAGTTTTGGTGTTCAGAGTGAGGCCATCTTCGTGTTGTACTGCAGCTCAGGACAGTCTCTCCTCCTCTCAAGCTCTCTTCCATTCTTGCGCTCCCCCGCCTGGAACCAGCTGCTGCAAGGAGATAATATTTGAAGAGCGATGAGGAGAAAGCATGGCAAGTGGTACAGGCTCTCAGCTCCAGCTTAGCAGGCAGCAGCAGTGGTGGCAGGGGGAACTCCACCCCCGGGAGTGCCCCAGCATCGGTCCTTGGCACGGGTGAGTCAGTTTCTCTCCGAGGCTGGCGAAGTTTCAGGGTGGGTATAAACCTATGGCCAGGTAAATGCAAGGCAGGGAAGAAGATAGAGGAGTAGCAAACGGAAGACACAGTGCCTAGAAAGCAGCAGGTCATCAAGCCTCTCAGGAACAGGGCAGTGAAGTGCTACATGGGGACGGCATGAGTACAAGAGGCCAGCAGGGCTGGCAGGGTGTGAGGATATGTGAGCGTGTAGGTTGGCAGGTTCTATAGATGGCTCTTCATGGTTAGCATCATCTTGAGGGGAGACGGGGTAAGAGTTAGCTCATTTTTTTTTTCTTTTCTTTTCCTTTTACTAAAAAATAAATCACAAACTAGATCTCTGTAGGCAGAAAGGGTCCCAGGGAGGCGGTGGGGCTGGGAAGCGGGGGAGTCTGTGCTGTTCTGGTGCTGGTGGTGTGGCTACACGAGGCTCCGCGAGCCACTGGAGTACCTGCGCCTCTGAAGCAGGGAGCTGGGGGGGCAATACTGGTGGGGGTGGTTGTAGGGAGGAGGTGGAGGTGGCAGGGGAGGCTGATGGACCAACTTAATGGGGGTCCCAGGGAGCCCACTGCCCACACCGCGCCAGGGGGTGGAGGTGCACGAATCGGAGGTGACATAGCGTGTCAGAGTCTGGTTGAGGGCCGGCTCCATTCGAGCGAGGCACGGCTTGTCCAAGACAATGACTTTGACAATCTGCTGGCACTGTACAAGTGTCCCCGCCGAGGCGGGGTGCGAGGGCACCAGTGCTGTCTCCAGCCGCTCCCGTGGCATGTTAAGACGCATGCTGGGCTGCATTCCACTCTCGGGCCCCAGGGCGGAGTTGTGCTGGTACGTTTGAAGCCTGTTGTGAATTGACACCTATTTTAGAAACAGTCAAAGAAGCATTAAATGTTACAAGACTTTTCCCATCTGCTGCTGCTGGCTGCCCTGAACCCCCGCCACCAGTCAGCCTCACATGCATCGAGCCCTCCCCCCTTGAAAAAACAGAACAGGCACAAGCCCTGGCTGCATCCCTCTCTCCCAACAGCCCCATCATCCTATCTAGGCCTTAGTGCCCCTGTCCTTTCCACCACATCAAAGGCGGTAGGGCTGGTGTTCCCAAATGCAGTGCAACTTTGATTATCCAAACAGCACAGGGAACGCATTTCAACTCAATGAGCGGAGGCATCCGTAAATCCTTGTGGTAATGAATAGACCTCAGCGGTCATGCCTTTGTCCCCAGCAGCAAAACAAGGGGGCAAAAGGGACAACTGGGTAGCAAGGTTTCAGATAATCGAGGTTGTACATTTCTGCAAAAATGACGGTAGCTGAATCTGAGATAGAGAGACTCCAGCCTTTCCCAGCTCCCTGCCTTTCCGAGTATGAAGGTACACCACATGACTGGCTAATCTGTTTACAAAGGAAAAAAGCAGAAATCTGACATACTCTAGCAAAAGGCAGCTCCCTCTGATCCATTTGATGGTTTGTCAGTGAAAGGAAATGATTTTCAAAAAAGAAAAAAGAAAGAAAAAAATGCCCGTCTAGCTCATACAATGATAAAAGAAATTCATGATGAAATGGCAGCAGATTAGATAATCTCAAAGAAATGGAAATGCTCCTCTGCTGGCAGAGTATTACGTGGGCAATGGGAAGGGGGGAGGGAAGGAGGAGGTCATCAGGGTCCCCACAGAGAGATGCTGATAATAGAGTCGCTCAAAAAAGAGAATTCACTGAGACCAGCTTGAAAAGGGAGCTGGGTCTGGACTAGAGATCCCTGAGGGGGAAGCACAGCAGGAAAATGGTGCTTCCTGGATGGTGACCGAAGTCATAGTTCCTCCTGGCAAGGACATGGGCTGATGGAGTCACCAGAGCACAGCAAGGTTGCTGTTGAATGTCAGTCAAATGATAAATCCTGGGTAGGATACTACTACTTGCAGGTTGGCACAGCACTTCCAGCAAGGCAAGGGTACAGATGGGCAGATTGGGCAGTGGGGGTGCCCTGATGGTCTGTATGTTGGACAGCAGAGCCAGCAACCATGAAGGAGGAGCTGTGGAGTGACCAAGCTTCCCACCATGCTGGAACAAGGATGAGCTGTTTGTCCCTACCCAAGCATGGAGGTTGCTCAGGCCCACTATGCAGCAGGACTGTGTCAATATTTATTCAGGCAGTGAAACATACCTTTGGAAAAACTGGCTGTTGGGCCATGAAGTGCTAGTGACATTAAAATACATGGAAGTCATTCTCCACAAGAAAACACAACACCCAACAGAAATTGGAAGTTGGCTGGGAGAGGGACCTTGTCCAGAAAAAGGGTGTCTGCAGGGAAATGGGCGTTCTTCAAGGAAAATGCGTGACACCCACTCCCCACAGAGAAGCTGAACTCCTCAAACAAACATACTATGACAAGAAGGGAAAGAAGTGCCCTGGAAAAGGGCAAATTCAGGAAAATGGAGATATTCCAGACAGGGAAAATGTAGAAAATAGTAAGTAAGATTTTCAGTGTGAAGACAGCATTTTTCTGTTTCCTTACAGGCAGCGGGAGCATGGGTGTCTGTGAAGAAACAGGCAACCCATGGGTGCTAGACATCCCTGCAAAGACAGAAGCATACAGGACAGCCAAGCTCCCTATCAAGGACAGCCAAGCTCCCTGTCTATGAAGGTGAAGCTCTAGGAAAAGTGTCTGATATAAAAAGGCCATGCTTAATCCCCTTCAAGGGGGGATGGAGAGACAGCTGCAGAGATTATGCAGGAAAGCTGGGCTGCAGGGGAATTCGCATGTGATGCTGCATGGAGTTAGCATGTCAGGGAAGTCTTTAGTGGGGTTCTCAGTCTCCCCATAAGCAGTGGGGTGGGTTAGTCTACAGCGTTCGGGAGCTTGGTCCATGAGGGATGTTACAGTTATAAAAACGGATTGAAAATGCTTTGAAGTTTAGTTTGGATTTGAAAGTTGTATTACCCGTCCTAGCAGTAACTTTTAATTGTATCTCTGGAAATTGGTAAAATTGTCAGTCTGGCTGGGGAGGCATTGATTAATACCTGAGAAAAGAAACAACAGAGAATGTGAGAAGAGCTGAAGTGAGAGAGAATTACTTACCTCAGCTGCTCCGCACTCTACTTACCTCCACTGTGCTGTCCGAGACCTTCTCCCCCAAATCCTTCTTGCCTTTCAAATAAAAGAAAAGATCTCACTCGTGGGGTCTGTTCCTCAAGTCAAGAGCTGGCCCACATATGGTGGACTGGAAAGCTCAAGGAAGAGGTACAGGGCCCAGTAAGACTCTTGACTGCAAGATAAATTGAATCCCTCTTTCAATCCATCAGCTGAATAGTGGCATAGGGGAGGCCCCTTTGGGGTCCTATTTTTTGGTCTAGATGTTCTAGTGAGTTGGTAGCCACTCCTCACTGCGCTTGTTTTTGACTTGCATGCAAGGATACAAAGCTTCTTCAAAGAGGCTGGTATTGCAGAAGTGACAGGGTAGTATATAGTGCAGTTACCGTGTTGCGTTAGTTCAAGGAAGGAAAAGTGGGCCATGCTTGATCAAGAGAAGTTGGCTGACTCTTTACCTGTTGGTGAGCTCTGCTTGGACTGTGGTTCTAGCTGGGCTCCATTGCTCCTTAGCGAGAGAGTCTTTGCCCCTTGCTGTTTCTCCAGCTCCCCTGCAAGACAGATGTGTGCCAGTGAATGAGAAGAGGGATGCAGGGAAGAACCAGAGTATACTGAAGGACTAACATGGGAAGTCAGCAAGAATTAATGTAAGAATATGACAAGAGTCTGTCAAGAAAGGAAGGAGATAGAGAGAAACAAAAACTGGAGAGGACTTGATATATGGAGGAACTTACATAAGACCTCTGTGTAGGACCTGCATTTATACAGAATAGGTTATTGCTGCACAGAAGGGGGATCACTAGTGCTGAGCCACATGGGCTCATCAGTTTATACATGGGAACACTATGAAGGTCTGCTTGGACCTTATTCTGTGTAAGACAGGCCCCAGAATGCCATGGTACAGAGTGCTTTTCTCCCAGATGTCCCCAGCGTGAGAGGACAATTCTGCTAAGACTATCATCCATCCTGTACTTCCCAGATATCTACAGATTGTATTTGCATAGTCAAAGGTGTGTGAGAGGGAGAAGTCTTCTGGGTCTGATATTCTAAGCTTCTCTACCTCAGTCTGCTGTCTCATACACTCTAATTGATAAGGACCATAAGTAGTTCTTCCCTTTCACCTGCTGGTGACTGCTCATAAAACCTGGCTGCTGTTTTACTCT
The DNA here is from genome assembly GCF_002078875.1 of Numida meleagris. Lineage (NCBI taxonomy): Eukaryota > Metazoa > Chordata > Aves > Galliformes > Numididae > Numida > Numida meleagris. The sequence goes on along the minus strand of NC_034409.1, from coordinate 60,914,897 downwards.
ATTAGTGAACACAAGAAAAATCCTGTGAAGACTTCTGCCACTCATCCTCTTTTTCACTCTTCCTGAAGAACCCACTGCTTTTACATTTTCTCCCTTGTATACACATGAAGTATGATGGCATCAGAGTCTGAATTGTATTAGAGGTCCTTACATTCAATACGTATCTGTTCCAGCTCTGTCACTTCTGCTATTGACTCTTTCAGATCTTCCACAAATTTCTGCATTTCTTCAGCTCCCAGGGCACAGAAGTGCAGTACCTGTTTCTTCTCTGAGCCCGAAACTGGAGTCACCAGTGTGATGCCATGGGGGTAATCTGTGAATAAGACATGTCAAAATAATAAAGAGGCATTTGGGTTTCTTGCTGGAGAAGTCTGCTTTTCTATCTTTCCAGGACAGAGAACTTCAGTCCAGAGGAATGTCACACTTAAAGAGTTTGTCACACTGCAAACTGTGAGAATCTGCAGCATTGCAGCAGTACAAGGGAACAGAATGGTCAAGGTGCAGCAGTAAGGCAAGTTACCACCACTACCATAGTGGCGCCATAGACAAAAACCTCTAGCTCTTCATTACAGTTAAGGTAGTGTCAACTCCAAGAACCTGAGCACAGAGATGGGACTATAAAGCCCTCCTGAATCTGCAGAAGAGTTAACAGTACAACAATACTTTTTCTCCTGTGGGAGTTGCAGCCTGAGATGTTGGCTCTTGCTCTTAGAGCCATTAACATCCTCAGATGCAGGACTTCTCCCCAGGCTCTACTTCCACTGGCAGGGAACATAGCTGCAGTGTCAGCACAGCACGGGTGGGGAGCTCATCATGCTGTGCAGAGACTGTGGAAAAGATAAGGGTGTGGGTTTGCAGGTCTCTGCTCAGTACTCTCCAACAGGCAAAACACTGTCAGAAATGAAAATGAAAAGAAATGCCCTGAGAGTGAAAATATCACAACTAAAGGCTTTCTGATTTAAAGATCAGGATGTGTGCAGGGAGGAGGTGGCTGCAGATTCAGCCAACAGAAGCTGGAGAACACAGGTATGCAGAGAACTTGTGAAGCTTGTGACTGGGCTTTCTATGTCTTTTGGTCATTGAAAAGCAGTTTCTACCTCTTTTCTCCTCCCCACTCTTCTTTGCCTACATTAGCTTCTTTCTTCTCCTGTCATGCTTTCTCTTCTCTGCTGCTCCTGCATCTGTCTGCCTTCCCCACACTCTTCATTTAGCAGTCTTTACCAAACAAGTCAAAGGACCAACCTGCTGTTTTCTGCCAGCTCTTAGCTCCCTCAATTCTCTTTTCCCACCCTGTGTCTTGTCTCATCTGTTAAGATCACAAGTTCTTTCAGACATCTGCTTTTCTGTCTCTGCAGAGTATACGTAAATGGATGCTTTTGCCAGAAGAACCTTGAGCACTCCAGGATAGTCATCATACCCCTAAAAGTCAATCCCAGCTCCAACAATGTGTCCTGGGAATGCCCAGTTGTAAATGGCTTTTTTGTACATTCAGAGACGTGAAAAGCAGTGTGCTGTAGAGAGTAGGGTGTTGAAATGATGACTCATGCTGTCCATAGGGCAGAGGGAGGATGTAAGGAACTCAGTGTAGCCTCAGTACTGCTACAGTGTTCCTTCCTTGCAGCATATTCTGCTGGTGCTCACAAGACCCTTGGTGGGCATAAGCCACGCTTGCCTGAGACTGCTGTGCATCTCCTTTGCCTTTGCCAGCAGGAAGCCTGCCTGTTTCTGGAATTCCTCCACCACACAACCAGCCTCAATCATGACACATCATGGCTCTATTCCCAGACCATCAAGGTCAGGCTGACTAGGGCTGGCCTCTCGCCATGGTTTGGTGGGTGCTGTTCCAAGGGCTCTGCTTCAGTCTCAGGAATCTCAGCACAGCACAGCACAGTTCAGGGAGACAGCAGCAGCACCTGGGTTTTTATCAGTGTCAAAGCTAGAGGTGGGTGTTGTGACTTTGGATGCAAGTGTAGAGGGGCAAAAGGTGACAACAGCAGTTTTGTCAGTGAGGTTCTCCTACTGTTGGCTCCTGAGAGCTAAGTGACACGCACCTTAGGATCAGTTACTTCATTCCTCCAGACTAGTGCCCTCCCTGTCACCATGACGTGTCAGCTCACTTCATTGATCTTAAGTTCAGCCCTTCTGTGTGTGCTCAGACCAAGAGAGAGATCAGAAGCCTCTTCTCATCACACTGTACCTGCAGTCTCCTCAGTAGCAAGCCTGTTTTTTCTCCCCTCCCATTTCAACCCTGATGGAAGCCCTACTCTGATGAAAGATCTCACTGGCCTATGCAGCCTCCTCCTTCCTTCTCCTTTTTCATGCCAAACCCCTCCAGGCAATCAAGGAGAATCAGACTTACATTCATTCTCAAAGAGATGGAACTGCATGCCCAGCAGGCCAACTGACTTGCAAAATGTGTAGGTTGAGGAGCTTTTCTTCTTGGGGCATAGCTTGAGGATCTGTTGGAGGAACAGACATAATCAGGCAGGATGCTGGTGAACAGTGACACAAGAACAATATGAACTACTCAAAGCACAAAAGAAAAAGATTTTTGCAAGTTGTGTTAATTGTACATGGGAGTAGCACTTGGTGACTGACAGACTCTTTGCCCAGAAAACTGCCTGGCACACTGCATTTGTAACAACACTTTGAAATTCTGTATGTGTAGCCCTGGGCTCACTCAGGTTCTGTTCCTCAGAAATACTGTTTTTGGATGCCCATATTTCTAGGTAATTCTTTTCATTAAGTATCCTAGGTCTGGGAACCAGAGTTCATGTGCATGTTGTGTTGTCCTTGCTCCCTCAGCACTAGTCCTCATAGATCTGATTTATCATAAGGGATGGAGGGTTAGCAAGGAATAGACCCTCTCCCCAGGTTCACAAATTGTTCCGAGGGAATAGGTGGGGAAAGTTCTCTTGTCCTCTGGGACAAAATGGCTTGGCTTTGGGCTTACTTTTGCAACATCCAGAGTTCCCTTTTGCCATTATACTCAGGCATTTTCTGCCTAAAGCAGAATATCCTTCTTGTCTGCATCCTCCTCGTCTCAGCAAACCTGTGTCCACCCTTGTAACTGCCTGAACTCAGCTGCAAGATCCCTGGAGCAGGACTCTTTTAAAAGTATTCTATGCATTTCAGGCTCCAGTAGGAGTACCTACTTTTCTGCAGCCTCTGCAATTGTAAAAGGTAGTGGTTTTAAAGTGTCTGGCAGGAAACTTTTAAAGTGCATGGGAGTGCTCTGCCTACCATAGTACAAACAGCCAAATAAATGAACTTCCTTTTCACAAAATGAACCTCCCTGGTAGCAAAGGGATGAGAGATAGCAATGACATTACTTGGCTGTGGGACATGACAGTTTGTCTTTTCAAGGGTCAGAGGAGTTTTAGGTTTGGTATGTTAACAGGGAAGGATCCAGAGCTGTGTCTTGCAGTGTTTATGGACCAGAAGATGGTCCGTCCCGTCTCCTGGTCCATCAGCACTGCAAGTCATAGGGGATATTGACAGAGGAAATTGATTGGACTGCTTTTATATTTCTTTACAGACACTGGGGCTAGTTTTATCACTGCAGTGCCTAATTGCTAAAGCACACTCACCACTAGCAGGTCATTGAAGAGAAAAACTTCCCTCTGGTGAGCTGCCTGCTTCTGCACTTTGTTCACATCAGTCACTTCATACAAGCGGCTGCAGCAGACCAATCGGCGATGGGGCACAGACAGAACCTGCAGAAGATCCACAAGAGTGTGTGGGTGTTATGGGAAGGTGCCAGTAAGGTTCACCACCACTCATAACCTACATAACCCTGGCAGGTGACAGTGGCACAAGAAGGTTCTGCCCACTCTGCCCACTCTAATCATTTCCTCACAACCACTCCTCACCATCACTCATCCTGCTGGCCCCATAACAGAGACAGTCTTCACGACTTGGATAAATCAGGGGAGTAGAACAGTCTGTAGGCAAACCACTTGCTCACATATTCTATCTTCATATAGCCTGTCTGCAAGCCACTGAGTGACTGTTCATCCTTTCTCAGCCCACTGGACTGCCTGTGCACTTCCTGGTCATTGAGAAATTGTTCTGCTTATTTTAGGGAAACAGTATGTCTTTCCATTTCAGATCAGTTACTGCTAAAGAAGCAGTCTCTGCATTTCGGGGTCTTGTAACTTTCCCTGTAACTTTGCCTTTCACATCCTACAACCTCAAAAGGCCTGAAAGGTCAGAGCACTGCAGAGCTGTCACTGAAGTATTGGCAGACAGGATCTGCATTGACAAGCAGGACCCCCAATGAGATTCTTGGGCATTATTGCACTGGATACAGCAAACTCTGTCCAAGTAAATCCCAAAGAATTAAGAAACAAAGAGATAGCAAGGAAGAAGGTGTTTGGAGAAAAATGCAAGCAAGGGAAGCATTATGAAAGAAGAGGATTAGAGAGGAAAAAGGCAGAAAAGAGGGACAGTGTGGGAGGTGGGTGTGAAAAGGGTGAGTAGGTGCCAGCAGGGTTATGGGTGCTCACCGTTTTCATTCCAACTATGGACTTCTCCACCTTGGTGACATAAGTCACATGGTCCTCATTGGATTTAAGCTCTTTCTGCTGGATCCTCTCATAGATCCCCACCACCAGCTCCCGTGGGATGTCAGCACCATCATCCACTCCTGCAAAACACAGAAAATGTTGGGCAGACTAGACAGGGAGAAAAGGAAAGGGAAGAACTGTCATCCCTGACAGGCAGCTACTGCCTCTGCTCAGTGCAATGTTGGGAAGATAGAACAGAAATAGAAATATTTTGTTTCAGAGCGTCCTCTTTCTTGGTCTAGCACACAGAATGCACCAGCAGCAGAGACAGTCACAACTAAGACCAGTGCCGACGATCTCATTATTCCATGGCTCTGCATGGTGGCTTCTTTCCATATGTTCCCTAAGGTTTTATAGCCACAATTTCACATTCATATTCCTTGGGCTACTCAGTAGCAACCCCTGCATTGATCTTATATTATTAGAAGTGCTAGGCATAGAGGATACCTGCAATGCGATCCAGCTGCTCCTCCTGCCAATGCAAGCCTCAGATCTCCTATTTACTTGGTAACCTTCAACATTTTCTTTCTGTGATGTCTCTTAGGCATAATACTTCCCTGCTATTCTATCTGTGATTTCTCTGTCTGGGGTCTGTCCCATTCCTTGTTTGTATTTGCTTAGCTAATCCTCCAAATTTTGCTGTTTGACCCTTAGAGCACTTGGCAGAAAAGTTCTCCTTCTCCCTTCCCTGAACCAAACACCACAAATCAAATTACCAGCCCTTGCCTGAATTCTCTGTGTCTTTTTTTAAACACAGGCCAGCGAAGCTCCTGGCCTGTGTGTCAGGATGAAGGTGAGTCTGAACTGATCTCCCCTTGTTGGCTGAACTCATTGTGATATGAACTGATGGTGAAAGTTAACATTAATAAATAAAAAAGAAAGAAAGAAAACGTTTTGAGTTAGTTCTATGTGCCATAATACTGAAAGGGTTGATGGCAGAAAATAGATTGAAAGAGGGTCTCTTTGTCACATTATTGCACTCTGAAGTGGGTGGCAGACTGGGGAAGGTGTAGGAGGCTGGGACAACACTGAACAGCCATAAGGACAAGAAAACAAGTTAAAAGAGCCCACAGAAGTTCAAGCTCTAGATGGAGATTTACACTGGAAAAACTTTGAAGGAACTTAATCTGAATTGCAGATGTGCAGTAAGAAACACTTGGAAGATGGCTGACCTAGGAGTGAGCATTAGACTTTGTCTAGACATGATGTCAAAAAGGCAAAACAATACTAAGCTGCATTAGCAGATCTGAAAATAAGGAGGAGGTGGTGGTTCTACATGAGTATGTTGCGACCACATCTGAAGAAATGCTTTTAGCAACCTATTACTGAGATGGGAAGGACCTTGAAAAGTAGAAGAAAATTGATTTGGGGAACTGATGTATTAGAAATTGCTAAGAGGTAATACATGCATGAACTCTGTCAGGCCTACAGTTACTGCAAGTAATTGCAAGCAATTAAGAAAAGGAAGATTTAGCCTGAATAGAAGAAAAATGTGTTCATATATTTGAAGCAACAAGGAGGGAAAGGGCTTGTTTAGCATAATTGAACGGGGTCTAGGAAGGATGGAGATGAACAACAGAAAAATGTAATACCATGGACTGCTTCCAAACAGTGAAAACCATTAAAAGATGAAACCATCTCTCAAGGAAAATGGTTAGTTTGTGAAAAGGTTGGACAGCTTTCTGTAGAGGACAAAGCAGAGATTTTTTGCCCCTCCCCAGCAATGTAGAGGACATTCCAAAGCACTCTACTCCATATCTAGCTTACAGAGGGCAGCAGAAGCCCTAGAGAAAGGCAGCTTTGCTAGATTTTTGCTGCCTTCACCTGGGCAGGATTTAGAGAAGCAGGAAGGCAAAAAAAAAAAAAAAAAAAAAAAAAAGGGATGCTCACCTCTCAGATTGCGAATGAAGTCCTCCAGCATCATCTTCCTGTCAGGCTTGATGTTGGGGCTGTACATATCCGTGTTGAGGAGGATGATTGCAAAGGCCAAGATGAAGATGGTGTCTGGGTTGTGAAACTGCTGGACCACATCTGGATTACACATGCAGTACCTCTGGCTGCAGCAGGAGGGATGCACATACTTAACATAGAACATTTAAGTCCTCTGCTCAAGAGTAGCAATGACTTCCTCATGCATGGATCAAATTCCTCCTTCCACTCCAGCTCTCACACAAATGAAAAGGAACTGCTAGCACTCTGAAGGCCAGTTTATCCACCAACCGCTCAAATTGGCCACTGAAACTTAAGCTTTCTTGTCCTCAGAAGCCAAAAGAGCAAATGACTGTAGACAGACTACCCAGCCTGGGGTCACTATGCAGTGGTAATGCTGGTGTCTACTCCAGCCTGTATTGCTAAAGAAAAAAGATTCCTCTGGATGCAACAAGGGAATAACCCAGCACCCTTCTATGCCCCGGTGCTGCTTTTCCTGTCAGTCACCAATGAACAAGGAGTCCTTTGCTGGCAAATATGGCTGGACTCACTCTGACCCTTTGTGCCCTTCATGCCACTGAACATCCATCCAGGATGTAGCTCTGTGGTGGCAGTGGGACAGAGGACTTCCACAACAAACGTCTTTAGAAGGGAAGTCCCTGGCCATTCATTCCATTCCTGCTGCATGTTTTCTGCCTTGGGTGTGCTCTCTGCTTCCAGCCGGTTGCAGCAGTGTGGCCATAGGGCTCGCTTTCTTACCTGAAGGCCTCAATTAGCCGCTCGACCTTCTGTGCCTCCCCCTGCACGCGGATGTGGGCCTGGAATTTCCGCAGCGCTTCATCCAGCTCCATGCCTGAGAAGTCCATCTCGTCTACCACACAGCTGTGGGAAGGGAACACAGCCTTTGTCAGCACCTCCTCCTGGGCAGGACGCCAGGTTGGCTCCTTCAATGCGGTGCCCATCTGAGTTTCCAAGGGAAGTACCACGGAACAGGCCCTGAGATAGCACTGTATTTGTGTTGATATTTTCTATATCTGTACAGTTATAGATATATAGACAACTATATGTTGATATAGATATTTAGACTCCTATATACCAGTATGAATACAGATATAAATCCATCTATTTTGGCCTCTTTTATCATCCAGCAATACTTCACACACTGTCCACTCCTAACTCCCTCCCAGCATGTGCACTTGTTCACCACCCATTTATCCATCCTTCTCTTATCTGCCATCCACTGTACTCATCCTCTCCTCACCTTCCATTCAGTCAAGTATGTACCCACATTTGCAACCCAGACATTATTCTCCACTCTTCACTCCTACCCAAATGCTGCAGCAAAAATATTTGCTACATCTCTAAAGACCAGAGGATACACAAAGAAAATGTGAAATGGAAGCTCTTGTACAGAACATTACAATATCAGCTGGCTTGTAACATCAAGGGTGGTTAAAACTCTGCCCATTTAGACAGCAGGATCCTCAGCAAATAATTCTGTCCAAACTACTATTCATTTCACACATTTCTATTCTTTCCACACAAACTTTTCCACTTCAACCATACCTCACTGCCATGCTTCCCTGTTATCAAAGAAAATCCTTCACCTCACACGTTGGTATTGCTTTTCATAGCCATCCTCAAATATGGGGATTGCCCCTCTCTTGCTTCTCACTTATATTCTCATCTTATAAAAGTCCTACTGCTAGTCTCAGAAATCTACTACAACTGTTCTTCCTGTCTTCATAGTTAAATCCTCAAGTTCTTATTCTTACTGAATGATATTTTGGTCTTCATTTGTAATGACAGTACCTTCCCTATGTGGCTTCACCACATTTTGTTTTCAGACTCCTGCCATCTGTGTTCAGGTCATTACTGCAAACATTCATCAAAAGACTAGTCTCAGGAAACTCTCCTCATAACCTCCTTTAAGTCCATCTTCCTATTTCAGCAGAGTATGTAGGCACTAATGTCTGCATCAGCCAATTCTCTTCCCCGTTTATGATTCCTTTGCTAATACCTTTCTCTTCTACACTCAACTAGCCATTTCTCCTGTCAAATACTTTGATGAAGTTTAGAATTATCTTCTCTATGTTCCTTGTCTAGAAAACCAATTATTTGTCAAAGACAGACAGAATTATCTATTCTCCACAAGCGCTAGTATGTATCATTTACCTTCTCATCTGATATTATTCTCATCTCATATTATTTTTTCCCATAAATGAATTCTCAAATCTGACATCATATCTGAAAGTCCAAGAAATTCACAGGTGCCAAAATTCCATTTTCTTTAAAGTCTTCCTTAAATACAAAGTTACTAGCTTGCTAATATTCAGTAAAATTGCACCACCAGGACACCACGAATGTATTAAAAATTCAGTGACTTCACATTTTCTGCTTCCATACCCTTTGAGTGCTAATTCTATCTTGCATCCCATTTATCTCATCTTCTGTATTACATTTGGTTTGCCTTACTCATGTTGTAAAGGATAAACTGACCCCAAATTTAGGGCTGCGAGGAAATTTTCCAAAAGACAGGTCATCTGGGACTGCATGAGGAATGTAGATAATGAGGGTTGAGGCAAGTAAAGTAATGGGAGAGGGGATTAGCTTTTTTCTGGATTCTTCCACTTACTAGGATCATCTGGAAATTTAACCAAACACGCTTTTGCTAATAAAAACATATACTGTAATCAGTTTCTTCTGCTTTCTTTCTGTGATATCCTACAGATTTTGCTATTAGTCTTTTCTATAGTTCTGCAGTTTGCTGTAGGCTGTTGGGCAGTATTTTGTGAACTAGGCTGTTGAATGTCATGTGCAGCCTTGCTAGAACAAAAATTTATTGTGTGTCTCAGATGGGTGAGGGATAAGATTCAAGTGCTCAGAGAGCTCTTCTTGTTCTTTCATTCCCCTCTCGATTCAAGAGCTGAGATATCATTGCTTAACTGGAGTGACACCCACAGAATACCTTACCAAAAGCTCTGGCTGAACTAAGGGTGTTCAGTATCTTCTATAGAGTAGTTATAATCTCAGCCAAGAAACACGGACTCCTTCCTTACACAAATTCTAGATAATCAAAGCATAGGAACAAGTAGTCAAGAGCAAGGCAGAGAATCAGTGGGGCCACTCATAGGAAATCTTACACAAGATCTTCATTCTCCTCTCCAAGAGGTGGACTGCAGAAACATTCGCAAATTGATTCTGGCAGCAGTGAAAACTCACTCTACTGCCCCTTTCCTTTGTTATTTTTATTTTTCTCATACTTGTACTCACTTGTCCCTTGGGTTGACATCAAAGCATTCTGCTTCTTGGAATTTATCTTTGATAGTAAGAAAACTTTTTCTCTGGTTAGTCATTATTGTGTTCACAGCTGCAAACATCCCTGCAGTTGTACTTCTGTTATTATTTTTTAATCCTTTCTGATGCATGATGTTTCTCAGCATTGACCCCAATGATTTTGCTATTACTATCTGCTTCCAGACGTGTGAAAGCAAGAGTCCTTGCACGTACCTTTGAGACCTGCTGAGGTCATCCTAGTAAGACCAATCCACCACCATTAAATCACATCTTTTCCTTCCTCCCTCTCTGATCAATCTCTCTCCCTCCACACAATATGGTCTAACACATCTTTTCTTTCAAGTCTGAATCATAAATAGTAAAGTCAGTGCTCTTGTCTCTTAGGACAAGTAGGGCAAGTCAGTTGTTTATAGTTCTTTTCAAACTCAAACAGATAGATAGAATAATTTCCAAACCTTTGCTTCATACTCACTTCCATGTCAACATCATCTTTTCAGACCACCCTTCTGCTGCCATCTGTCACATAGCAACAAAGTGTAATGGAATACTGGGGGAAGGTTCAACCTCTACTTCTATATTACCACCATCTGCCTTTGGTGTCGTGGGCCAACATAATAAAATAGGAGGCACTACTTTCAGAGCAGCCCTTGTATTACTGATGTTGCCCATTCAGCTATTCAGAAAAGATTCCCAATGTCTGCCACACAGTCTACATCCCTGTGCTGGAAAAAGGACACAGTAAGTAATGCATCAAGCTAATAGAGACTCTGTTGTACTAAAGGACAGAGCGAGACAAAAATTCTCTTGAGATTAGATTCTGTAATGTTTTTGGGAAGACATTCCAGGAACTGCACAGGACTGGTTGAAGAACAAACTATTTGTAAAAGAACATATGACCAGTAGCACAACACAAGCTCAAAAACAAAGTAGCAGCTTGGAAATACACCTAAAACCTTCGGCCATTTCTGAGGCTTGTTCCTGACCTGGATAGGCAAAGCTGAAGTGAGCAGCAGGGTTCATCACTTTTACATTTTATATGTCAGTATATGGGTCATCTGATGGTCTCAGGGCTGAGGAGGGCCCAGGATCCATGGCATCCCAGGGCAGTGTGAGGGAACCACCTTTGATTAACTTTTAGAAGGCTCAGGGAGGTTCTGAGTGTTGACTATAGCTGCCTACTGGGAGCATGGAAGATGAAGCCTGGCTTTTCTCACAGGTGCTCGGTGGTGATGGAAGAATGAGAAGCATCAGGCTCATGCCTGAGCCAGTTAGCAAAAGGAAAAGACTGCTACCATGAGGGTGCTCAGACATGGAACCAGTGCTAACGGATGCTGGCGGTCTCCATCCTCCCCAGGATATTCAAATTTAAATGAGCTTGCCTGAATCAAACTCACAGAAACAACAACCAATCCTCTAAATGTGTCATCTGCACTAAAGGCCTTCACAAAAAGGTATGAGCCAAAGAAATGCTATGAATTAGCTGAGAGGTGACACCTGCCCATATTACTCCACTGGACAGCTTAAAGCTTAATAGTTGGTACTACCTCCTGCATCTATACAAGGCATGAAAGCAAAACACTGGAAACAATCAGGAAAAAGAGACATATTGGGATCACCTGGTACCATGTTAGCATAGGTACAGCAAACCATCCCCAGAAATATGAATACAACTGGCTCAGCTCTTTGTTCAACAACAGTCTGTACATTTTCTTGTCACATTGTTTGTAGTTTAGTAAACACACAGGAAACAAACATCTCCCTTTCCTGTTCGCCTAATGTTACAGTCTGAACACTTCCATGTTGCTTGAGGTACAAAGGGGTCAGTTGATGGGGGATAGCCATCTATATAGCTTCGCCCCTATACCTAAGCTTTATTCTCAAGATCCGTATTCCAGAGATTGCAGAGATCGAATCTGCCCAAACTACCTATGAAGAGGCATGACTAATATCCAGCTATTCTTCATGCACTGTCATGGAGGGTCTGGCTTCACCTTCAACTGCCCGTTCTGTGGTCATGGAGAGAACAGGCTGAGGATAGCAAACCCTAACTGGCCTTCTCATCCTCAGAGTGGAAAACCCCACCTCACCTCACCAGCCCTCCAATGGATCCTTCCTGCTGTACAGCCACCCAGAGGACATCAGGTCCTCTCCTCCCTACTCCTGTCCTTTGGGGATCAGGGCAGAAAAGATGCCACCTTCTCATGCTCCAGAGGTGGGAGTGAGGGATGGGAAAGGACAGCCTGACACAGTTTTTAATAATTGCATCCTCTTTGGCTGCCTGTGGAGTGTCAGTATGTTTTGCCCTTTCTCTGCTACTATCAGGCACCAGGATGGCTCCACTCCAGGCAGCTGCAGGGTGGTTGAGAACCCCCTTCCCCAAACCTCTTGGTATGTTCTTACAACCATCTCATAGAAAGGGCCATGGGTCCCAACGCCCTACTGCCATGTTTTGGTCACCATAGGACACTCAGAATCCCACAGCCATGGCCACCTTCTTTTCCGAGCCCTGTAAATATGAGGACCCTGCATCCAGAACACCAGTCACCGAGCCAACACAGCCAGCGGCGTTCTTTGCGTTCTTTCTCTGCGTGAGATACACAAGAAATTTTTTCTTCGAGGATAGAGGATGGAGCATCTGCCTTTCAGGAAGAGGAGGCTGGTGGAAAGAGGCAATGACATTTAGCCTATGAAGGTGGACCTGCCTGACAGTGATGGAGAGCCCATGGAGGTGGATCCAACTTCAGAGGATGACCTGATGGAAGTGGATCCACCTCCACTGGGGCAGACCAGTCACCACGCCATCACTGTCAGGATGATCATGAAGAGATCATGAAGAGACAAAGGTTACACAGAGATGGCTCTCTGTGTCCAAGGAATAAAACAGCAACTTATGTGTATGTGCCAAACCCAGTACAAACAGCAGCATGCCTGAGAGATGCCTACTCCTAGACAACCGGGGGCCCGAAGGACAACAAAGCAGGAGTGCAGTAATTGCCTTACAAAATCTCCTCCTGTTAGGAGGACTTTGGACCTTCGGTTCATGTTGCTAAGTGAGCGGGAAAGGTGCTGACACCTTGCTCATAAACCAGGTGGTGGCACCTGTATCCACGAGGAGCTTGGTCGGTCCCAATGCATGAAGCAGTCAGGCACCTCATAACTGCAGAGAATTGCATTCCCAGTGTCAGGTGATGGGACCAAAGGGTGAGATCCTCACTGCATCATTTTACCCCCACTGATGTCCATGGTGGCTGTGCTGCCTCATAGGCTGCAAGGCATGATTCCCCCCCAAAAGTTGGTGGACACAGAGGCATCAGGGCTGTGAGGATTTAGCATAGGGCTAAGCATGACAAAAAAAGCCTTGTGGCAAAAGGATTCAGAGAAGGCAGGAAGCAGCTGTATCGTGTGGGGCTGGAATCTGCTCACCCAAGCGTAATGACCTATTTTCCAGCTTTTCCACTCAGGTGACAATATAGCATGAGCTGGACTGCAACTAAAAGCGCCTGTAACGAACCTGCAGCCCATGCTCAGGGAGGGGACACAGAGGGAGGCAGCCAGGTGGAAAGTTTAAGACAAGGCACACAAATACTAATAAAAAACATCCCTTTTCTCAGCATCCCTATCCCTGTGCTCTTTCTGAAGACAAGCCAGGCTTAGGGTGTAGTGCAGAGGAAGAGATCAGCTCCCTGGGAAGAGGCTGCCCCTGCAGGTGTTAGCTAAGGCCCACAGTTAGAAAAGCAAGCAGGGCTCATTGCCTCCTTGCGCAAGCAGGCAGGGGCTTGTGTCCCAATCCTGGCCTCCACGCAGCACCTCTCCTGCCATCCTCACGTTAGAGTTGTCTCTGCAATGGAGACCATGGCCTGCAACAGCTGCACCCCCTTTCTAGGGGGTGCAGCATTACATGTATTGCCTGTTCTTCTCTGGGGCTGCCATGTCTACTTGCCCTCCCAGGAGTGCTGGTAGCTCACATGGCTACTTACTTGGGCATAGTTAGAAACTGCTACCATGCCTTGGGACAGAGCTGTATTCCAAAGTGGAAAGTTGTTTCCTCTCTGGACATTTTGCCCATGGAGGACAAGATCCTGCCTAGCCTTCATCACCCTTCAGGAGGCATTAAGAGCCTCTGTACAAGGGAAAACCATTTCCCTGGGCATCCAAGCAAGTTCAAGCTGTACTTTCAGCCCTTGCAGCTTGTCATGGGAAAGTCACTCCTGTTCACAGTTCTGATCTGTGCCACAGCTCTGCTTGCAGCAGGAGGTCAGAACTGCCTAACATGTTCTTCTCTCTGTTCTCTGTTTCCATTGCATCATTATCTACTGCTCCTCAGCACAAGCAGCAGCACTGTGCTGCTCAAATCCTCCTGTAATACAAGTCCCCTATTGATCCTCTCTAATGTCCTTAGTGAGAAGGGGAAGGTAGGCTAGTTTGGGGCTAACCTGTCAAGTTCACTCTGCCAGTCAGAGGAAGCTAACACTTCTTTAAAAGACAGCCTCTTAGCTGGGTTTCCAGCTCTGCTTTTACACTCTTAAGAGCAGCTTTTCTCTCTCTCTCTGACTTCCCATGAGAGAAAGAGAAGACACTACTGGCTTGACAGACAGGAGAGCTACTCACCAACAAGGAGAGTGTGTCTAACAGTAACTTACAGTCTAACAGCAACAAGCCCCCAGTACCGCATACTGTTCCCTCTTCTTGAATCCCTGCACCTTTCTTTTCTGACAGCAAATGCACCAGGACAGCCACTTCTGCACATCCGAGTCCCACGACCTGAGTACAAACCATCCGACACCAGCAGCATAGCTGACTCAATTCATGGCACCACGCACATTATCTTGCTCATGAATGAACTATAAATGGAAGCTGTTCCTGAGTCAGAAACAGGTGAAGGGGAACAATTAACTGCAGAGAGAGGAAGGATGAATGAAGGAGAACAAAAGCAATGAATAAATACAGGGTTAAGAGTGCACACAAATAAATAAACAATGCATCTGAGTATGTAATACAAAAGAAAGGAATAAAGAAAAGATTTAAGAATGTTGCTGTACCATATTAGAAATGTGTGCATTGGCCCTGATTTTTTCAAAGTAACAAAATGATTTTTCTGTAACATTTGACTAGTAGATTTGATGAAAACTGTCCAGTATCAGAACAGAGTTTTAATGGACCAGACTCCCTCTCTACAGCTGTATTTCTGGACTGACAGATGCTGAAACCCTGGGGCAGGTCCCAGCTTGCTGCAGGCAGGTTGTGGAAGCAGATTCTCACGAGAAGAGGCTGGATCTTACTGTGAGGTGCTGGATCTTTCTGTCAGATGCTTAAAATTGGTTACAGAAGGGATTTATCCCTGTAACATAAAATGTTTAAAAGCTAGATGTCCAGGCAAAACAGGCACAAAGAGAAAAACAGCACTCTTGAGAGACCTGTGTCTCTCCGTTGACTAAAGGGATTCATAAATTGACAGATGACACTAAACTTGGTGGTGGTTAACAACGGGGGAGATAAATCCGGCTCTTGAAGACTGAAGCCTTGTTTGCAAGAGGAAATGACATATTTAATCTCTCTAACAAAAGAGGAGTGAGCAGTCTAGTGTTATCAAAGGATGAGTGCCAATTACAGTTAGATACTCTCAAAAATCCCCTACTCTCTCCCTCGTTCCTCCAGTTAGTGTGTATAATTACCTGTGAGTTATCCACATATATTTTCTGGGTTCCAAGAAAATAACCTAAAGGTTGAAAGACAGAGTAGGAGGATGGAAGGGAGAATACAATTTAAGGACTTTTAGTAGTTGGACATGCAGATGTGAGAAGGCAAAACAGTGAATCAAAGGGCTTAAGCCTCATACTAAGTTTCTCCTCATTTACCCCTCACCATGAACATGAGGCTTTGCAACCAGTATGATGCATCTTTGGAGTTTTGTATTTACTAGACAGGCAGTAAAGAAGGATCCTCTTCTCAGCACCAAACGCAACTGTGCACTTCTGAGCTCTGTTACCTGACACTAGGAACAAGCAGTGGTTGGCTTGTTTGTCATCTAGCGTAGCTCAAACACCCATGGAAGCCAACAGAAGTTTGCAGAGTATTGACTTATGGCTGGACTTAGAGCTGAGTCTGGAATTTGTAACCCGGGCAGCTCTACCCAGTATCCAAATGCACAAGGGAGCCTGAGACTTTTGCAGATGTTTTAAAAGCTGTCTTATTATTTATTTATGCAGTTGAGTTAATTCAACCTGGCTGCAATTGAAACAATGCTTACAGTACACATTTCTAACACAAGTTTTCACATCAAGTGGAAGCTAAACTAACACAGTAACTGACATCAATAATTGAAATTGCTCTGGGGAGGGATCGGATGGTCCAGGAAGGCTCCAAGGCCATGTCTGGGATGTGAAGGAGCAGAGTTGTCTCCCCCTACACACAGGCTTATTCACTGCAGGTGGTCAGTGCCTGCCAACAGCCACCCCAACCGGGCATTTGAGCTTGCCAGGACCAGCAGTGCCAAGGAACAGAAGGGTCACTTGGGCCACAGAAATGAGAGTGGAATTGGGCAACTTGCACAGAAGCTATGTAAGGGCTATCCTGATTTCCATGTCTCCTAATACTGGCTTGTTAAGCATGGGTATACATGGGGACTGCAAGACAGACATTGTCCCAACCTGTGCAGTGTTCCTGAGCTAATTTGGTGTTCCTTAGTTGTTCCTTAGTCACACCAGTGGAACAAGGAATGAGATGAAGTCTTAGCCAGTTCTAAAATGCTGGAACATCTTTGAGTTGCCTCATGCTCACACGCAAACAGCTCAGAAGTTTCCAGCGCACTGGAAAATGCCAGCACACTGTAATACCCTGCCAGCCCTCTTCTTCCTCATGCACATACAGGAGAAATATCAGGGATGATAATCCTGTGTTAGATTTTCTTCTGGCAATGCCTTGTTTCCATGCATGCCACACCATTGTGTGTGCAGCTACTGACCAGCCAGCTCTCACAAGAGCTGACAAAAATTTGCTTGCAAAACCCATCAGCCATTGCTATCCAGAAGCTCAAAATTGAAACACAAGAGAAAGTACCTGCAAACAGCACGGCTGCAACTAGCTGAATTATTTGGCAACCTTTCCTTCTTTTCTTTCCTGTTGTAGAACATTTTGTGTATGTTTTATGTCTGCTTTTACATTTGCCTTTAAGGAATATGAGTCAGCAATTTATCTGTTGCTTGAAGCTATCAGGTACAGGTCTGAACTCCAAATTTAGATTCAGCTGCTTAAAGACACTTAGAAACAACCTTAACAGCTCACTTCCCACTTCCGAGCTTTGCTTCCTCCATCTGTAGATAGGACAGTAGGGACACTCCTTCCTAATACATTTGGAGTGCTACATTGAGAGGTACAGTGGAAACAGAGATTAATGACAGAGTATGGCCACGTGCTTTAATGGCTCTCCTGCAACATTCAGAGACAATACAAGTAACTACATCACAGCAGCTCCTGGGCATTGATACTGGGAGACGGACATCAAGCTTTGTAGTAGAGACTGTTCCCATGTGCTGCTGACACAGTCTGTAGTCGCACATGAACTGGAAGAACATGGTCATTTGCAGGAATTGAATGTAGGACTACAAGGAAATGCTAGCTTATTGCTGTTGCAGAGGCTGTCTGCGCAGAGGCTGGCTTTGGACTTCAGCAGAGTATCTGTCAGGGGAAGCAGCCCACACATTGCTTTCTGGAGAAAAAGAGGCAATTACTTTTAATTGTAGCTCTCAGCATGAAGAAACTGGAGACAACACGCGTCTCATTGCTGTTCTAATCAATACCCATACACTATATTAAAAATAGGGCTGGACCAAAGGTCAGGAATGGGCAGCAACAGGCAGCAGCAGTTGCATCAGGAATGGAGTTTTAAATTTGGACCCAGATATGGATGCTGAAATGGCACACTCTTCACCTGCAGTACTGGATTCAGCTCTGGGGTCCTCAGCATAAGGGCATAGACCTGTTGGAGTGATTCCAGAGAAGGCCATGACGATGGACAGAGGGCTGGAGCACCTCTCCTATTAAGACAGGCTGAGAGAGTTGGGGTTATTTAGCCTGGAGAAGGGAAGGCTCCAGGGAGATGTCACTGTGATCTTCTAGTGTTTAAAGTGGTCCTACAGGAAAGATGGAGAGGGACTCTTTACCAGGGATTGTAGTGATAGGACAAAAGGTAATGGCTTTAAACTGAAAGAGGTTAGGTTTAGATTAGATATTAGAAAGAAATTATTTACTATGAGTGTAGTGAGGCACTGGAACAGCTTGGCCAGAGAAGCTGTGGATGCACCAGCCCTGGAGGTGTTCAAGGCCAGGCTGGATGGTGCCTGAGCAGCCTGATCTGGTAGGTGGCAACCCTGTCTCCATAAGGGGAGTTGGAACTGGATGAACCTTAAGGTGCCTTCCAACTCAAATCATTCTATGATTCTATGATGATTCAATTATTTTTCCCTGGAGTAGGAGTGGTGCGTATGTTGGATTTAGGTTTCCTCTTTGGCTTGCTTCAAGATAAGCCACTGTGAAACTGAAGTGAGGCAGAGTTACCATTTTGGAAAATATTACAAAGGATCCAATACAAAGGACTCTACTTCATGGAAAGGCAGTTCTCACTAAGAACTGTGCTATTGGCTAATGAAAGAAAGACCCAGCTGAGTGCTGATCATCTCTGGAAACAGGTCTTTGAACAAGCTTGTTGCACCATGACTACACATGTCACATTACCATGCATGGCAGCACTCACATTTACACTCCGGTGAAAACTCCCCCTCTGCCTTTACTGCATTGGCTCTCAGGGTGGCAGAAGCATTGTCCCGCTGCTTTATACCATACAGAGCTGTGCTTTCTCCTTCTCCCTCATCTGTACGGCAAGAAGTAGATCAAGGCCAAGCAGGAAATTAAGGTTCATCTCAGATCCCTGGGGTCATCTTTGCAGAAAGCCTGTCATCTTGGACAATGTTCAGAAAAACGGGTAATATGCTTTTCTGCCAAACACTTCCACTCTGCTCCTGTGATTCTCACAGTAGGGGCACAACAAGTTAGCAATATTTAGCAATGTAAAAGGCAAGGCAATAGGCAGACACTGAGGCAGCATATATAGGCCTTAGCTGTTCCCACGATTTTGCAGCCCAAATTGCAAGGCTTGAAAAAGGAGAGAGATGTAAGCCGAGATGCATGGCTTGTGTGAGCAGGAGATAGCCACAGTGAGTGAACTGAAGGGAACAATCCAGCAAAGGCAGCCACTGAACAGAAGCAGGTAGGAAACCTAAGATCTTGATACGAAAAAAGACAGCTCAGTCCACTAGAGTTTTTGGAGTGGGGATATTCCTCAGTGCTCTGTGACTACAGAGTAAACTAATCAGTAGCAGGTTTCTTCATGTAGATCTCTTCATTACCACCCACAGGACCAGCTGCCCTCTTATTTTCCTTATCAAGCATCTGGAATAATTGAAAAGCCCACCCATTACAGACCTGGACAGCAAAAGAGCCATGTGCGTAGACAGCATTTGCTGTGTCCTGCTGGTCTCACAGCAAGGAGCAAATGCTTTTTCTCCTCTGCTACTCGTAGCACTTCCTAGAAAGCATCAGAAGTGCTTTGTTTGGATGGGGTGAGACCTGAGTCACAGAGTTCTTCAGACACGAAATCTCTTGGCATCACTAATCTTACCCCCTATGGTGCTGAACTGCAGCTAGATGACGGCAGGCCCTTTGGGAAGGAGAAACTGAAGTGATACAGAAAGGCAAACAC
This sequence comes from Numida meleagris, assembly GCF_002078875.1. Lineage (NCBI taxonomy): Eukaryota > Metazoa > Chordata > Aves > Galliformes > Numididae > Numida > Numida meleagris. The sequence goes on along the minus strand of NC_034409.1, from coordinate 60,895,349 downwards.
ATTGCTGGGAAATGCATTGAGAGGCACCAGATTGGAGGTGGTGAAGTTGCCACAGAGATGGAGGGGCATGGTGGACAGGGCGCTTGCTGGTGCAGTCGAGGGCAGGGTGGGCTGGTAACTCTGTCACAGGGCAGGAAGGAGAGAGAGGTTTCCATACTTACTCCAGGACATCCCTGTTGAACTGTTTCTTGCTGTTGCCCAGGAACTCCCCAATCATCTGGCGGCTGAGGCCCTTCCTCTGGAGCAGGAAGTGTGCCACCCCAATAGGAGTGTCCGGGATGAAGCCCCGGGAGATCAGGAACTGGATCCCTTTGTCTGGGTTTCTGAAAAGGAAGGACAAAAATATGGTGAGTTGGCATGATCTCTCTGGGACATCAATACTTCTGGCTCATCATCACCTGCTGCACCAGAAATGCAGCCTTCAGTATGTGCATGGGCTCCTACGATTTCTTGTATGTGACAGGGATGGGACTGGTGCAGGCAGGGAACAGACTTGGGAGAGTCCTCCCCAGTTGCTGCTGAGGGCAAACAGATGTCATGGGACTCACTGTGTCACCTGCAGCACCTGCTGCCACCTGGAGGAGATTGTAAGTGCCACTTGCCACAAAGGATCTTGCTGCTCACCAGTGGCTCTCTTCTGCCATCCCTCTGCTCCAGGATCAAAATCTGTTGCATCGTACATACCCCAGCTTAGCTTGTTGAGGGTGCCTAAATATGACCCTTTGCTATCGTCTCGGGAAGCTGGGGTTACACCTTCTGTAGGACAGACAATTGCAAAGGGACTGTGAAGAGACTTAGGTGGCACTGCTTCCATGGGCTGTGGGCAAATGAGGCTCAAGACACAGAGGGGGCTAACCAAAGATGGGGCACTTTTTTCTTTTAAAATAAAATTCATTCTCTTTTTCATGCATTTTTACTGCTTGGTATTGAGTGACATTTCTGCCTTCCTCACTTGAGTCTGGTGCTGGCTGCCTGAATAGAAATCCCATTCTCATATTTGCATTATCCCTTCCTCCACTTCCCCCACTCATAGCTGTGTTGTTCTTCCCTTTTCTATTGATTTACCCCCTCAGGCAGAAATCTGCAAGTGTGGGTGGATGAGAGCATGCACCTGGAGAATGCCTTGTCAGAGCTGGGAGAGAGCTGTATGCAGCATTAAGACAGAGCACAGAGGGTTATTCTCCCCCTCTGACTGTGAGCCCCCTCTGAGATCAGGCTGGGTGTGAGAGAGCCCAGCTGCCTGTCTGTGGGAGTGCTTTTCTGCACAGTGGTGTGCCAGCGTCTGTGCACACATCTCAAGGGGGACTGTGTGTATCTACAAGTACATGTGCTCATGCATGTGCATATCCCCTGTACATGCTGATTTCTCCTGCATCATACATTTTCCTAGGAGACCATTGTGTCCACACATTTTGCCTTTCTCCTTATGTCTCCTACAAGCACACAAGCTTCTATGCATCCTGGCAGCAGCTCTGAGTCTATGGGAGTGCCCGTGCCACAATACACACTGGAATGAGTGCTTACGTGTGCATCATGTAGGAGATTTTCTTCCTGTACCTCAGATTGTGCTACTGAAAGGCCTCAGTCATGATGCACTCTTGCTGATGGGAATTAGTGCAATGTAGAGGATTTCTGCATTCCTTTCATTCTCTGAGCTGGTGAATGGGGAGAGGTAGCATCCTTATGAGGGGGAGGAAAGGAAAACATACTTCCACCATTAACCCAAATTCAGGGATCTTTGTCAAGGCTCAAGGCCCAGCTTTGCTCAGGCAGTTTTCTGGAGTGAGAAAAGGATAGGATGAGATCTCTGAGCACATGAATGCATGATATGCACAGGCACAGAGTGTGACATTATCAGGTGGTGAAGGATGTGGGTGAGCAACATATGTCTAGCTACAAGGGGATCAGCATTCAGGAGAATGGCCTGCTCACTACAGAGGCCTCATGGTTATACTAAAAGAAGTTGGGTTTAAGATATTTCTGCTTACTCTGTCATGTCACATAGAGAACATCGTTGGCAGAGTGGCATCGTCAGAAGAGTGGCTGGGAGAACAAGTCAATCCATTAAATTTATGAATAGGAGAGATTCAAAATCTGACACTGAAAACCAAGGCCTTATTCAAGGAAAAGCAACAGAATCCCTTCTATATTATCATAGAGATCTCCAGGTTCACCTTTGAAGAGCACAGGCTAAGTTCTCAGCTAAGTGCAAGGGTAATATGGTCGTGGATGAAGTCAAGATAAGCAATGGAGATTCAGAAAATGGACCTCCATGTGCATATTTTAGTCTTTGGGCCAATGTAATGTTCAAGGCAAGAAGATGACCTCAGTCACTGTTTTGACTCCAAAGACACTGGACTGACACTGAATTAGTTCCAGAGGAGATGGGAGCTGGATGTGGCCATGAAAATGCAGCTCAAATACTGACTGGCATAGACATGTAGATTTCAGAAGGGATGAAACACACAAAGCAAGAGGATGTACAATAAAATAGTCCAGCTCTTGCAGCCCTCCTGCACTGCATAGACTATGACTCAAATATACATGAACACAACTGTTCTTTCACCAACAGCAGCCTTACATCAGCTTTTCCCTGGATTCAAGTTGTTCCCCACAAAATCCTGATTATGATACAGCATCTCTGCCACTGAACACCTGCTTATGTATCCCATATACTGCAGCACATGGCTTTTGCCAGATGTGCAGCAAGCAGCTCCATTTCTTTCTGTCCTGAGCTTGGTCCTTGCTATTTTCCTCAATATTTCAGGGGTGTTAAGCATGGCCAGCAAATGCTGTGGGATTCCTCACGTCCTGCTGGCTTTCCCTCTGCCCACGCAGCCAGCTGCCCACACACACTGAGTTATTACAGAAGTGCTGCATAATGAAGCACTCTCCGTTCCAGGGATTCCACCCCCTCACTGTGGAGGGGAGAAGAAAAAAGTGCCATAGCAGCGCAGGATCAGTCTGTTCCCTGGGGCCTTCTCCAAGCCAGAGCACTGCTTACAGAAAAGCAGTGCAAGGCCAGACAGACTATGGCAGATGGTGCTATCAATTGGAGGCTTTCAGCTCTTGGTCCAGCGGAGCAGCCAGCAAAAAATATGTGCATGCACATACTCACAGACTCAGCTCCATGCACTATAGGTCAGTGATCACATCACATGCCCTGCAATGAAACCATCTCCTTGGGAGGGAGACCAACAATCGAAAAATTGCAGTAAGCTGAATGCACATAAACCCCCTTGCCACCCCTTGGATTGTGGTGCACTACGGTGTCACAAGAGGAGCTATTTGTCCCTTAGTTCCTGCTCAGAGAATTTTAAAAAAGAGCCTTGCTCGCCAGAGCGAGCAAGTCCATTCCCTTTCTCCCTACCCTCCAATGTTTTGTCAAGAAAATTGAGCCTCACAGGTTACTGGCACATTGTTTCAGCAACTAATTTCGAGGCAGCAGGGGAGGACTGGCCAGGAAGCTGTGTTTCAAAGCACCACAGTGTTACTCAGTTTTCAATCCCAGGGAGACCTGCAAGATGCAGGAAAGTCAGGTCACTAAATGAAGAACGGCAAGGCTGCCCCAGAAGACCTAGTGTTGTTAATCTGTCACATGAATGTGTGCCAAGCAGACTGGGGGAGGCAGACAGGCTGGGAAAAAACACTTTCACTCCTGCTTTATGATCACATCAGTACTTGTGTCAACTCTGCATGAACCAAAGGAAAACACATTGGGTGTAGGAACTCCTGCCAAACATGACTGAAAATACTGACACACTTGGTTTGCAGAGTTGTGAACCCCGTGTCCACCTCCAGAAGGACACCTATCCCAACACAAGCACCACAACATCTTTGTGGAGCTGGAACTATCTCTATCATAATCAACCCCCATCTGTTCCTGGTGCCTACCTTCCCTTATTCCAGCCTGCTTGCCTTCATTGGGCAAACGTGTGCTGCCAGAGCCTGACTTAGATATATATATGTGAACCCACCTGTTCACAGCCCAGTCTCAGAGTTAGTAAAATGTTCGCCTCAACATCCTCTTTGGTTCTCTATGAGTCCCAGGTCTGTCTGCTCTTATATAATTTCAGTTCTGGATGTGCTCTGCGGCCAGCACTAAAAATCTTTCAACCACATTCCTGCCTTCTGGGGTCTACAGTCTCTGTACTACACATATTTAAATCTTGTGTGTCGCTCCTTCTCTGTGCAAAACTTCTGTCCATAGCTGCATAAACTTCAGTCCTTGCTCTGACCAAAAGGCCCACGCTAATGTGTGGCTAAACATTCTGCTTGTGTGAGTGCATTATGTTCCCAGCACCTTCATCTGGGGACTCAAATGGAAACCAAGACAGCATGAGATAAAATCACAGTATTTCTCATAGATTGTTTTGATGAGAAATGTCTCACTGAAATACAACAAGCAAATCTAAATCTCCTTATTAGAGCTCAGCTGCTTTCTGCCAATCTAAAATAGACTGCATCTGACCCCTTGAGTTCACCTCCTCTGAATACACTCTCTGAGCCACTCTGCTTTACTTTCACATCTAAGGCCTTTTCATAGGATATCAAACTCAGATGTGTGAGAGACTGGGATGACTAAACTTGTTTTATTAAGATGAAAAAAATCTACCCCAAAAAACAGAAGGAGAACAACAGCCAGAGCACTCATACCAGGTTCGCTAAGCTCAGCTCTTCTTTTCTCTCTTTCTCATTGGAAATGCTCCAAGTTAAGTATCTGAGACTGTTTTTACATCATTACAGTATTTTATGCTTCTGCCTTCTCAACAGAATGTGGCATGATCTCAAATGGACTGAAATTGGGATTGAAGGTTCAGAATTCAGGACGGCATTATTCCTCTATTGGGCAGAAGATCAGAACAGCACTTGGGAACATTTAGGGAAAAAGCCATTGGGCAAACAATCTGTGGTCTAAATCGGACACTGACAGGGTCATACCCTTGAATATGAAGAACTTCCCTACAGATAGATCTAGACCAAGAGCTTGTCTTCACCTATTCTTGTGAAGTATAAAGCAGTCTCGGAAACACAAAAGATGAAGAGTCACTTACATATTAAAGAGATTCAGACCAATACGGTAGAGGCGTTTCCTCATGGTGTCTGTGGAAAGTGTGGGGGACTTGCAGCTAGCTGGATTCTCACAATGGTACCGTGGGAGGCTGAGGATCATGGCTTGCAGTGCTTCTTTTGAGGACACCTCAGAAGCTGACTTTGCTGAAGTGGAGGTGCTGCTGCTGCTCAGCTGCTCTGAGTTGTCTGCATTCTCAGATTCAGAGCCTTTGCTTTGCCCCGTCTCATTGTTAGCATCAAGCTGGAGCTTCTGCACTGCCATCTGCCCAGGCTCCTCGCTGCTGTCCCCCATGCCATTACTGCTAATGTTCACTTCAGTGAAAGTGTGGCTGTTCTGGAGAGCTTCTGACTCAGGTAAGCTCTCCGGGGCAGCTGGCTGTTCACTGTCTTCTCCTTCCCCTTCTCCTGGGCTTTCTTCAGACTTGGAGGCTTGAGAGAGCCCAGCCTGGGCATTGCTGCTCAGGCAGTTTGCCATGGACACCGAGGTAGACGATGAGACGGAGATATTCTTATTGTCAATCTGGACCGTGACATCTCGAAAAGCCATCATGAGAGTGCTGCTGCTCTTAGGTAGGGTATCTGGCAGAAGCCCTTCCTCCTTCTCCTTGTCCTGCAGCTCAGCTTCTAAGTCTTGGTTTGGTTGCATTGAACTGGCACTGAAGGTCTCTCTTATCTGGTATGAGCCCCCATCCTGCAGTGAGCACATGGTCTTCAAGCTCCAGGTGCTCAGAGCATCATCAATAGACTTGGCCAGGGACTGAACTTGTTCCGTGAAGGAGTCTTCCAGCTCAGTCAGTGCTCCACTGATTGTGGCTGGCAAAGATGGGGACCTCACTAACGGGATGCCCACAAAGTTGTACCCCTCTACTAGGGCTTTCTCAGCAGAGAAGCTCTCAGAGTTCTGGACCCGAACTTTCCTCAGAGAGATGCGGCGTGGCATGCGGCTCTCCAGCAGTGAGTTGCGGATCTTCTCAAAGTTCTTGCTGAGCTGATATTGTCGGAAAGCAGTTTGGATGGTGCACGCTGCCCTGCGAGATACCAGGTGACCTCCGTATTTGTGCTCTAGCATTTCAATCTGAAAGACATACAAACAAGAGGTAATTTTTTCTTAATTGACTTCTGATGGTTTTACATGACCCCACTTTCTACACTGATTAGTCTATAATGACTGTCAGAAGTACTTTTAATGTGGAATTAACCTTTTCCTGCATTGTTGTGCCCTTGATACCAACGGCAGGCCTTCCTTTAAGAATGGCTGGTTGAAGCATCAGCACTGTGAGCTTCTTTGCAGATGTATCATGATCATGCCTCCTCCTACAGTGCCACCCATACAAGCTGGAACCTGGAGGCACTCCTCCTTTGCATTCCCACTTCCAACAGCATAACCAAATGGACAGTTCCAGAAATGTGTCTTCTTGCTCATCAGTGCTTTGATAGTATTATATAATGGCTAACCTTGGAAGAGACCTTAAAGATCACCTAGTTTCAACCCCCTGTCATGGGCAGGGTTGCCACCCAGCAGATCAGGCTGCCCAGGGCCCCACCCAGCCTGGCCTTGAGCACCTCCAGGGATGAGGCATCCACAGCTTGGTCTCCCTCCTGATAATAAGCTCCCTTTCAGTACTGGAAGCCTGCAATGAAGTCTCCCCAGAGCCTTCTCCAGGGTGAACAAGAAAGAAGAAAGGCTCCCTCAGCCTTTCATGATGGGAGAGGTACTCCAGCCCTATGATCATCTTTGTGGTCTTCCTCTGGACCTGCTCCAGCAGTGCCATATCCTTCTTGTGCTGGGAGCTCTAGGCCTGGATGCAGTACAAAGAACATTGCTTTGGCAATGTCAAGGATTTTCCCTTTGCTCAGAGTGCTTCTACACTCCTCCCATCCTTATTCACCTTATGAAATACTCCCAGGAGCAAGAAGAAACCATTCAGAAAAACGAAAGAAAAGTTGACTTCTAAGTGCATAAAATGCTGGCTTGGTCATAGGAGCGAACAGGAAGTACCAGTTTCCATAGAAATCAGTAGAGGTTGGGTTTGTTCTGTTTCTTTTAGACAGCTCTCTGAATCCCAAAGTGTCTTCCTTTCTGGTCTCTGAGTTTTTCAGGCATTAACCAGAAGTAAAGAGAAAACAACTCAAGAAGAGAAAGACTATCAGGTTTGAAAAGTAAGAAATTTTGACTTTAAACATTGAAACATGACATGGAGAACAAGTAGCAGCAGGATTTGCTCCTTCTTGAACTGGTATTAACACACACACATGTGAATACATATACATATACACACAGCTAAGTGGCATCCCAGCAGGCTCCAAAAAAGCAAGTGCGTATGGTCTTTTCCATAGTCTAGTATTTATACTTCCTAGTACTGCCCTCCCTCTTGTTCTGCTACTGGGCCTTCACTAACATGCTACAGGAGAACATTTGCTTTCTTGGTTCCAGGGAGTGACTGAGAGCTGACAAGTGGGGTAGTGTGAAGATGATGGTGAATGATGGGACTGGAGAAAAAAGGATGAATTCAAATTATCTTCATTGAATGATTAACTGAACTCTACATTGTCTACACTTCACAGTGCAGAACACAGGTGTAGACTGTAGTATATAAGTGTGTGTGCACATGTGGAAAAGCCCACCAAAGATGAAGTGCAGGACTGGGAGCACTGCTAAATTCAGCCCTGAATTAACAGGATTCACTACATCATTCATGTAGTGAGTATCCTTATGCCCAGATATACACTGCTGCCCCTCAAGCTATGCCTTGCTGGCCCAGTATTCACAGAGTGAAGGACTGAGCTGCCAGAATACCTAAGGTTAAGTGCAAACTACTTTTGTAGTCAAAGGCGAAGTGAGATATGAGCTCCAGCTCCCAGAGACATGTCATGTAAACTGCTTCCTTCTTCTTTTCCGTTTTTTTAAAACACTATGTAAGTTGCAGATAAAACCATCAGTGAGTGAACAGGATACAAGTGAAGGTCTGGAAGGATAGCTGTGAGAAGTGCAAATCAACCCAGGCATCTTTCCAGTATTAACTCCCCTGGATGCAAGGGATGATTATAAGACTTTGGGAGACGACAGGAAGAGACAAACAATGTAAGCTCAGTCATTCTGCTCCTGCACTGGTATTCTGGCTGCTGGAGTATGAATTAAAGGCCTTGCCTGCCCATTGCCACCCCATCACTCCAGGCAGCAATAAGTCTAGGGATCCTGCTGCACTAGATGAGAGGCTGCCATTTCTTGGAGAGAGCAGAGAGACATCTTTTCATATTCTCCTCCATGAAAATGAAGAAGGGCTCCTTTGCCTTGTGCTTCTGTTTTTGCTTGCTTTGCTGCTGAATCCACATCTGTCCAAAGCAAGCATCAAAGCCCAGCACTGGCAAATTCTAGCAATTTACTTAGCAATAGGGTCAGTAGAGGCAGCTGGCTCAGAGCTCTGCTTATCCCTAATTTAAAAAAATATTGGCCTATTATTTGCCTGCTGCCCTCCCAGAACAGATCTATAGAGCTGGTGCTAAAAATCAAAAACACAAAGATCATGGATTCAGGTTCATTTACTACAAGACGTATCAGTAAGTTTTTTGGATAAACACGGTCTCCATTTATCCCTAGAGTTCGTTTAATGTGGCAAGAAAGGAATATAGGGACACGAAGATATTCTTGGTCGTCAGTAGAAGGTTTTGCTAGGTTCTCTGACCTTGTTTCCTAACTGACCATCTTAAATCCCACCATCAATCCAGCACTCCTGCCACATCTCTTCAAAGCTGGTATCTCTGGAATTCGAGTTGAGTTACTTATCACTTGGTTCTTTGTCTCCAGGAGGAAGCCTCATGTAGATAAATGCAAATTAAACCCATAACCTGAACAGACCCAATACAGACAGCTACTGCTGAGAACTGATTGTAAGCACTTCATATAACCATCTGGTTAATCAAAATGTAGAGCTAACTGTGTTGAGAGGGAAAGAGGAACAAATGGGAGAGACAGGCACAGCTATCTGAGAAACAGAATAGTAAGATACAAAATAAAACAGAAGCAAGAGCCTTATAATTACCTGAGGTTTCCAAGGAGGTGACAGTCATTCAGAAAATGTGAAATTCATATGCTCTGGTCTTATTAGAGGCTAGGACAAGATGTCACTGCTGATATGAAGTAAAAGGCCAATTTCTCTCATGCAAGGACAGTTCCCAAAAAGACAGACTTTAATAACTATTGAGAGGAGAGATCCTTCTAAAAATCTGAAGGAACGATGCAAACTGTCAGTACCTTGACAAAACAATCATGAGATTTTTCCAGTCCATTATCTCAGCCCTCTCAAAGGACTAAGGCATTACAGAGCAGAACAACATGTAAAGTGAGAGAAGACCCAACATACTCTGTTCTGCAGTTCGTACCAGGAGCACAAGGGCAGGTTCTGCAAGTGGTTATACAGTCCTCACCTGCAAGGGGCATCTTAGAGTGTTCTGCAGCTGTCATAACAAGGGCCCAGAGATGCGAGATGAATAAGCGTGTCTAAAGGATGTTTGAGATGGCAGGCAAAGCCAGAAGCAGCATGCCCATAAAGCAGTGCCCTCCTCACTGGAGTGGGTCTTGGTCTCTCGCCCTTTGATCTAACCCAGCATTTATGGTTTCCTGATGTCTGAGACATTCACATATGCCACCAGGTCAAGCCAATTGACACTCCAGAGGAATTAAGGATTTCACACAGCTCTTGGTCTGTTTTCTTCCTCTCAAAACGAAGAAAGGACATCCATTAGCACACCGCAGCAGTCACAGGTAATGGAGATGTATGTCTGGCTCGCTGAAGGAACTTTCTTTGCCCATTTGAGAAGCCAGCCATGATTGGCCTCCTCTCACTCCTAATAAACCCTATGAGTCACAAGTAATTGCCTACTTAAAGATATTCTTCTCTGGGGAATTATCTGACAGAGCTAAAAGAAGGGAAAAGCAGGAGAGGGGTTAGGGGGGTTTCGAAGAATAATTAATACATTTCTGGGCCTCAACATGAAAACTCAGTTTGAGCAATTCAGGCCTTGTGGCTAAAGTGTCAGGCCTGGATATGGCAAAAGAGTTGAGGTATACACCACATGCTTTTGTTGCCCAGAGACATAAACGTGTAAGTCTGCCAGGATACTCTTGGTTATCACTAGTTTTCCAACCAGGTAGCCACTGAGCATGGCTACATGCCACCATGTTAGCAAGAAGAGAATCAGTCTTAGCGACAGAATCTGAGTAGCTCGAGTAACTGTATGCATTGTTAACAACAATAGGGATACAGAACATACATGTTCTCTATCATCCATTCTTAACATCTCTCCCTCCCACCAAACTCTCACAACGAAATGACATTGCTACAAAGGCCATGTGTCAATGGGATGTTTTCCTTCATACATAAGACGTCTGCCAGACCTTCTGCACAGAAAGCTGCTCTCTGTGATCTTCATTTTCCCTACAGCCCTACAGAGCATAAATTAAGGGGAACTTATCAACTCTCTGGCAAAATGCCGGGGAGCAATGGCTGGTAGACGAACTGTACCTCCAAGCCATACAGAGGAGGCTTTATGCTGCCCTCCTTCTTCAGCAATACTCACTCCTCTCCCCAAAGCAAAATGTGATTTCAACTGCACTGTGAGACTAAAAACGCCTTCTTCCACCTGTTTGTAATACATTAGTAGTACTTACACTAAGAAAATTTGTGCTATCACTAGGGAACTACTGGGACAGTACTGTGACAGGTACTGTCATCCTTGTTCCCATCCAAGAGAACTACTCAACAAGTAGGTTGATAAGAAACCTATGAAACCACTTACTACAGAGTGTAAGACTGTATGTAAGTTTCCTCTCTCTGGAAATCTCCACTTCCAGAGCAGGAAGTAGTTCACTGAAGACATCCATCAGGCCTGGAGAAGCATATTTTAATCCCCCTCTGCTGTGGGAAAAATGGTTCTACCTATGAGATAGGCAAGGTTCCTGCAAGGTCAGTACTGCAAGGCACCAGAATTTAATGAACAAGCAGCTAACATGTTTCTCTGTCTCACATGCATCCAGGGCAGGTCTGGCCTCTGCTGCAACAACAGTGATGGGACAAAATGACCTTAAAGCTAAAATAACACAGGACATACACTCCCAGAACAAAAGCAGAGCAACTCTAGGATGTAGAGGAGACTAAGCCCATATATAGCAGCCAAGATCTGGCCCACCCTGAGGATATGTCACATCAGTTTGTAAAGCCAGTTAATTAGTCTCTCTTGTTTCTTTTCCTGGTGTGAAGCAAGAATTCTGGATATACCGTATTTGAGAACTGCAAAGAAAAAGAGTCAAGGCTTCTTTTCTGCTCAGGAATTTAGTGGGCCATTGATCTGAAATGTCTGTTTGGGACAGCAGCAATGCCTTGAGGGAAGTGGCAGAGCAATGTCACAGAAACAGCAGTTTCTTCTATGGGAACCTCATTAGCTGAGAACCTTCATCTGCAATAGCATAGCTCCCACTGAATTCTCCCATTGAATGTAATATGGACAGTATCACCCGCTCTTGTTTGTCCTGTCCATCTCCCATCCTGCATGGTCTGTATATTAGACAGCCTCTGGTTGAGCTGCCAATCCAGGGAAAAAGTCAGAAACAATTCTTTAGGTTTTGCTTTGCACAACAGCTCTCCTGGGCTGTAAACTGCAGAGACACAGGGTGGTGAGGGCACATTCCACCTCGTTGCCTTTGAGTGAAGAGGCCAGCTGCTATTAGCCCCTGTCCCACTACCACTGCTTGAGAGCCCCATTGGGAAATGCAAATAAAGACGGGTAGACTGTGCTCTGGAGCTAGTCTGTAGCCCCAGGCACAGGAGGAAAGGCTTGAAACTTCCAGAACTGATTCACTGTCTCAACCTGGTAAACCTGCCTGCCTCTTCAGCATCCACCACAGTACCGAAGGCAGTGGTGGCAGCAATATGCTAACGCAGTGGTAGACACTGTGCAGGACACCTCCTGAATAAACCTCACCTGCCCTATGAGCTCATGCTTTGAAGAGACTAACATGAAAGTGCACATGGGGCCTGCCCAGGTTGATCCAAGAGCGCAAGATGGCTCTTGGAGACCTCTCCCATGAGGGAGGCTTTTTGTGACAATAATTTGCTGAGAGGTCTACAGGGACTGTGTGCTTTTGTGCAGGCAGCGTCTCTGGATGCCGCAGTCCTTGGCTGCCTACACTCCATCTCTAAACCTACAGTCGCACCTGAGTGCCATTTTAGAACGCAGGCAACGAGGAGTAGAGCAGGCTTGGGTGAAAGGCTATTGCAGTCAGAAGTGGGGAAGTTACTTCCTCCATCAGCCCCATGCAGCCAAAGGGCCAGGCCTGCTCAGGCTGGGTGAAAGCTCTAAGCGAACAGAAGGCTAAAATACTTGCAGAAACATGGGCACACCACAGTGGGAACCGCAGCCCCTCCCACCCCATCCCCTTCTCCCACAGCCTGAGGAGGAAGCCTCTGTACCTGTTTATTCTTTAGGTCAAGGGAGAGCTCATAATCGGAGGCAGCTGCATGGGAACACGAGGCCGTCCCTTTGCTGCGCTGCACTCTCACTGGGGAGCCCGTGTGGTGGAGGCTCGCCTTCTGCACCAGAGGGGAACACCCCGCTGCCTGCTCTTCTTGGAGCTCCGCATGCTGGGCTTTTAGCGTCTGGGTGTCGGACCTGCCTTCCTGGCCACTCTGTCTGCCGGCCTCCTTCGGATCCTCCGTTTCACACCCGGCTTTCTTGCTTGTGGAACCGCTGGGATCATCACTGTGAACAAAACGCAACGTTTCTCTTTTTTATTTGTTTTTTTTTTTAATTATTATCATTATTATTATTTGTATTGTTTGTGATTATGTTTATTGTTGTTCGCTACATTCTTCCACTGATCTGCGTTTTAAATGTTGAGGCAGCCTGGGCTGTAAGGGCTGTCTCTGGGGATGGAGCATCCCACAGTTCCACCTGTTTTGGAGCCTGGCTTCCAAGGATCCAGATTTCCCCTGGACTTTCTATGGGCATGTGGGAAATGGTGCAAGGACAGCTGAATGCTGCAGACTTTCCAGAGAAACAGTGTAAGAAAGAGTATGGAGTGCTGAGAGTATAAAGATACAACGGAGCCAGCCAGCCAGCCCTGAAGTCCTGGCTCTTTAAAGCAACTCTACAACACAGCCACAGCAGGCTTCACAACTTCCATAAAATAAGTCCTTTCTTTCTGACCCACAGGACAGTGCTGTGCCACTGAGGGCTTGAAAAGAAAGCAAAACACTCTTTTCTCCTGTCAGTCACAGCAGTAATTGTATGAAACCAGGGCTCGACAACTGTGCACTCTAAGAGAGTTGATGTGTTGCACTGAATGGGGTAGGATTCGCATATATCCAATCCACTGAAGTGCTGAGGAAGTCTGTTGTTAACCTCTCTTGCCAAATGTTTTCTGAAACTGTCCAATTTCAAACAAGACTTTGAGGGGCTGCTTGAACTATGGGAGTGGTTGTTGCTACATCCTTCCAGTGGCTACAGATGAATAATTTATGATTTCCCAGAGAGGCCAGGCCAGTCCGCATGGACTCAGCTTTGCTGCACAGTGTACACCAGATACAGATCCACTCCTTTCCAAGGGATGAGTATTTAGTTGATGGCAGCATTGAGTTGGAAATAACTACTGCAGAACCAATACATTTAATTCAGTTGAAGTCAAAGTTGTGTACTGTCTCCCATATCTAAACACTATTACATTCTTTAATTCACTTCTGAACGATATTTCTTTCTCTGGATTTGCTCCATATATGATCAATTCTGCTGTCATCTAGATATCAAATTATTTTATGATTGGCATTGATGTCAGAACAAAATCACGCAAATTAGTTGCAAAGACGATTTTCTGTAGTGCCCAAATTACTTACAAGCATTTTCAGACTCATTTTCAAAAGTGCTGAGTGCTCTTAAAAGCCCAGGCCTTCTAAGTAGACCTGGGCTCTTCACTTCCTAAGCACAGGATCACTTTTAAATACTTACTAGTACTTCAAAATGAAATTTGTTATCTCCAATAGCATTTTAACAATTAAATTTAGACATATTTCTATAGTTTCTAAATGGACTCTAAATTTGGTGAGTCAAGCACAATACCACAACTTCAGAGCTAAGAAAGTTGGGTTTAAAGGCAGAAAGCTTCTACTTTCATACACATGTACGTAGTCACCGATCAGACTTAAAAAGTAAATTTAAAGAAATTTGTCAAAGAACATTACAATGACATAGCTGTGCATTCATCAATCAGGAAACACCTTCATTAAAATGAGACATAAAACTATAAGTAAACTAAATTCCAGTTTTTAACGCTTTCTGTTTCAAGTCTCTCCACATTCCAGGAAACATTAACAGACTTTTCCTTTATGGCTTTCACTGTGACACTTTCATTGGAAGCCTCTGTTCTGTCCACTCGCCTTTTAACCAATAGTGTAGAAATGTTTTTATCCTCAGCTAAAGGGATGACCAGGTGAACGCAGATTTGATTGTGTTTTCTTTGTAGTGTGTGACAAAAAATTCGCAGCTATTTCAGTGGGAGCTGGACTGTGTCCTACAAAGCAATTTCAGCTAGAGTCACAAGCTCTGATTCAGTGAGCCACATATCCCAAATTGCTTTGCTGAGTCAAGGCCACAGTGCAGAGTGTGCTGTCTTTAGGGCAGGTCAAAGCCTGAGGCAGTGAGCTAAAGAGCTAGCTGAATTCTCTGGGAGCATGAATGGACTATAAATGCCAGCAAACATTCTGTGACATGATGATCCTCTAAACACTTACATATTTACTTAGCCATATTTTTCTGAGTGCCTCCGCTGACTACCATAAGATGGCTCATGGTAAAATGTGAAGTGTGTGCATAAGATTTTGCAGCATTCAAGCCCATTGTGGTGTGAAGTAGGATGTCACCTCTAGCATTATTGCTTTGTGAGGCTGTATGTCAGCTTTAGTGTACGCTACCCACTTGGTTTTCCATCGCACACAGTTCAGAATGTGAGTAGCATTCGTAGAAACAGGATATCCTGTACGCATAGCCGATACAGAAGGAAAAAACAGCAGGCTGTATAGAATCCCAGAATAATCTGGGCTGGAAGAGAAGTTGGGAAGTCTCTGCTCCACTTTCTGCTCAAAGGCAGATGCAGTCAGAAGCCCTCTTTACCCTCATCAGACTTTCTGGGTATTCTTCACAGCAGAGAAGGGCCCTAAGATTGCAACCACTGAGTGCATGGATTCAGATACAAGTGTGTGAGAAGCACCACCAACCTCCGTGTTCCCACTTACAGTACATAACTGAAGCCCCTAAAGACACTTCGCTAGGATAAGGGTATAAACTAACCACACGTACACATATAACCTTGTCTTCCTCTTCCATGCATGCTCTGAGTCTCGTGATACACTCATACAGAATGTATTACACTTATGCGTGGAATTTTCTGAGGGTCAAAACTCGGTCAAACCAAAATCAGATTCCACTGAAGCACTCAAAGGCATTTTTCAGCTAGATGTTTTTGTGCTAAATATAAACTTTTTAACCCCCTGCTGGGTTGGCTGTTGCACTGTTCAGAAAGCAATAGCAAATACTCATGCTGAAGTGGGAATAGTGTCTGCAAATTTTTTGTGGAAAAAAAAATGGCTGAACCATTTTTACTTAATGGGAAAAAGAGCTCCAAAATACCAGACAATTCTACATCACCTAGAGGCAAGAGACCAAACCTGGAACATTTCAGCCTGATCTGGGAAACTTCAGTTATACTATTACTTATAAGTAATAGTTTGTTTAGTCACGTGAATGTTAGCATTGTAGCCCTATGGTTCCTCTTACTGCCCTTTATTCCTCCTGAGTTTACTCTCATTTCATAAATGCCGTGGGAAGCCTATCCTCTGTTGTCCAGTAGCAGCAATAGATGAAGCTCCCGCACTGCTAAAGATCCAAACTAATACTGCAGTGAAATACAAGCTAAAACCTTAATGATCTTACCTTCTCCACTGTCCTGTGTGACACAGTTGATATGCATTGGTAGAGCAGTTTTGTTAATAAGAGAACGCTCATGGGCTATTATGATCATAGAAACAACAACAACAAACAACACAAAACAAGTGAGAAAAATAAAGTAGGGAAGGACAGACACTACAGTACGGTAGACCTCTGGAAAAAAATGCTATTAAGTAAATTACCAGGATATAGTCACTTTCCCTTGCCCAGTGAGCAATCAAACACTCTGGCTGTGTGAAGAAGGAGGGGAATGGTGCTATTGCACATTGTTTCTTGGACTAGAAAATTTTTCTAACCACTTGTAGTAATTAAAAGTTCCCCACAGTCTAAGGTGTGAATCCCAATGTCTTGGCCAAACTCCAACTATGTTAATTTAGTTCTGTATCTCACCATCACCCCTGCAGTTTCAACAGTAATCAGTGTTCTTTACTTGATGTTTTAAAGTATCAAATAGTGCTGTCTTTCACATTTTTTACAATTACTTTGCATGATAAATGAAACAATTTTCTGCTCATGATGCATTCAGGTAGGGAAGGTTTGTAATGCCTTTGAATTCTGTTTGATCTAAAGTGCTAAAATTAATGTAAGTCACTTGCAATCACATAAAAGAGGAAGACTAAAAAAACAGCTGTTCTGTTCTTCCTAGATGTTCCTGTATGACTTTTCTGACCCATAGCAACTAGCTTAGTCATTATTACAAATAGATTTCATTGACTGAAGAAATCCCTCCTCCTCTTGCACTGCAGCCTTGCCTACTCCTGCTGCAATCAGAAACCAGTTTTATTCACAAAGATGGCAACTATGGACAATCCAATTCAGGTCTTAAGTGAAATGAAGTAGCTAGTCTAGCATAAAGCATATATCAAAACATGGGTATCGAGGTTCTGGACTGAATCTTAGTGCTTGTTTCAAGAAAGCAGGATGGTGAAAAAGCTCCGAAACAGTTCACCTGGGTACCCATACATATTTTTATCAATGTCTAGAACATGTAAATGAGATTTCTGGGATTTAGCTTCTATGTACAGATTTCTAAGGAAGGTTTTTCACAAGAAATACACTGTGGGAAGGATGTAGAAAGAGAACAGATGTAAAATCAGTGATATCAACCCAAATCAGTGATAACAGACTATTAAGCCAGATACGTCCACCAGCCCATTCCTAGTGGTATCAGCTTCCCATGTCTGTATATAGCTGTTGTATCATCTTCTGACCTGGGAGAGATCTGACTGCTTTTCAGTTCTCAGAGACTGGGAGGGTACAAAGGTGCACTTCCTTGCGTTCTCCTCACCAGCTCCTTGCTGTAGGAAACATATATTTCCAGCTTGGTAAGGATCTGCACTTCAAACTGCAAGTTCTGGAGCTGAACCATGGTCGTTTACTGGGTCCTGACTGTCAAGTTTAAACATTCCCGTACTTTAGAAAGAAAATGCAACCCGTTGTCCCCATGTGTTTCAAGACAATTTTAAGCTAGACCCGCATGCAGGAATACAGAAGCTGGATGCTTCAAACGTTACATTCCATTTCCCTTGCTGACAAGTACAAGAATCAGTTCACAGTAATTTTCAGAGCTCTCAGAAAGATATTTACAGGGTAGCTGAGTGACTAAACGGGACTGTAGGGCCAGGAGCACTACGCTTCACAAGGACAGTAATGTTAGACCTGTAAGAAACTAAATCTGAGCTTTCTCACTGACTGCTCCATAGCTACACAGCTCGCATGTGGTCAAGGCACAAAAGGCATCTCTTTGCTCCTGAACTCCTACAACAAGAAAAAGCATTGCAGATATATAAGAGCATTAACAGAGTAACAAAAATAGCAATGGCTCTCCTGAACTTGAATAGACTCATAAGAAACCAGATACCCAAGAAGAGGATGCTCAGATGCCCTGTTGACAGCTACAGCAGTGATGAAAAAACATCCAGTTAATTGGATAGGAGGAAGCTATGGCTGTGAGGTGTTAGAAAAGTGGTCAGAGGCTGATCTCACTTTCTCTTTGTGTTTCTGTGTCACTCTAGGAGAAGATGACATTTCTGTTTCATATATATAACTTACTAAACACCTTCTTCATGGTATTCAAAGTTGTTGTACAGGACCGTACCCTTTAACTGAGGCACAGACTACACGGACTACTTGCAAAGGACCACAAAAATGTATGAATCCATTTCACAGATATTTTTATGATGATCAGTTGGTTATTGCATATATGCTGCTCTGAAGTGCTGCAAATGATTAGTATTATCATGACCGGAGAGCCATGTAAGACTTCAAAGTTTCAGAGATGTCAGAATAAAAACACTTAGATAGTACCATATGGAGAATTAGAAAGAGAGGTCACTAGCAAATGCCAAGAAAGTGGAGTCCAGACCTCAAGTCAGCAAAAATATATCCTCACTTTGTCTTAAGACATTTCAGCATCTCCCCTGTCCTCTTTCCTCTCCCTGCTCAGGAGAAAAAAAAAAAAAAAAAAAGAAAAAAAAAAAATTAACTGCTGAGTTAGCAGGGTCCAAAGTGCCTTTTCAGTTTATTTCGTTTCAGTGTTCCCTGAGGACACCCATAACATATGGTGAATGGGTTGATCAGAATTCAATGAAAAATGGCTGAGACAGGCTTGATAATATATTATGGGATCTTTTCAAGGTTCAGAGATTTCTGACATGCTGGGTGCCTGAGTGCAGAAGAATTGCTTCTGATTTGCTTTTAAGTCCAGGTTTTAGGGTGACTTGGAGGCAATGCTCTTTGGGAGCATGCTGAAAATGATGGAAGGCAGAAGTGTCTCCTGCCAGAGAGGCAGGGAACTTGGAACTTGATCTTGGCAAATCATCCACTGCCAGCCGAGCTGCAGCTTTCTCAGTCTCCCCCAAAAGAGGCCAAAATAGGTACAAGATTCTGATTTTGTCTACATTCACGTAACACCTTGCAAAGCAGTGGCACCAAGCCATTTTCTCACACTAGTTTTACCCAAGAGGAATTAATGATAATTAACCAAGCTCATTACCCATCCCAGGATATATTACTTCTTTCATGAAAAAGCTGGCACGCACACCTGTAAAATGGATTTGACAGTACAGTACGGTTAATATATTGGAAATGAATTAAATTCAACATCCTTTAGCACAGGCTGAAAAAGGCAAAGTATTTTTAACACTGCTTAAAGTAGTTTTAGTGAGATGTATATTAAGCAGATGGAAAATGTAATAATACTAACAAATGTCTCCAAATCCCACAGGGTCCAACATGCCAAAATAGGAGCTTCCATTTCAGATTCAATAATTAAACATGATACCCATGTACTGTGTAACTCTCACATTATTATGTTGTTTTGTCTGTTGCTGCAGAACAGCACTGTAGCAGCTAAACTTTCCTGATGCACTTCCTGTTGTGCAAAGATGGTTTTGCAGGTATCCCTCTGGGCTGGCTGCCTGTCTGAGGGCCAGGATCTCCATTTCAGCCACTTGAGGACTAGCATCTCTGTTTTTTCATGGAGAAAGACAGGCTCCTGCAGAGGATGACTTGGAACAGCAAAGGTTGCTCAAACTCAACTGAATGAGAAGCAGTGTGTATGTATGGTGCAAGACTGGCCATGCCTTTCACTTAGTTTTTTTCTTCTAGCACCTTTTTCTGTCTGGGTAACACCTCAAAATGACACTTGGTCCACTCCTACTCCTTTCCCAGTCATGCCTCGTATTCCAGCTGCCAGAAGACTCAGCCAGGGAAGCACAGCCCCTTTTTCTCAGCTGCCCTCCAGACCCTGGGCTGTGATTGCAGAGCTGTCTCTGCAGGTTGGACTGGGAGGAAGCCCTGCAGTCTGTCACTGCAGAGACGCCACTTGTCATTGCCTCAGGTAGGGCACCTGTGCTTATCACTGAGGTGTGAATAGAACCAAGTGGACAGTGAAGGCACAGAAGGCCCCTGTCCTGCATGGTTTAATTACTTTTACTTTAACCTCAGACCTCTCTTGCCTCTGCAATGTTTGGTAAACACGACCTTTTAGAGAAGGAAAAAACAGATGGCATCCTGCATTAGTGTAACTGCCCGCTCAGCACCCCGGGAAAGAGAAACTTGGCTTCTCAGCAGCAGTCTTTCTGCCACTTCAATTCAGATCTCTTGGCTCCTCATCCCTAAGGCAGGTTTAAACATCACTGAATTCGCTGACAAAAGCCTGCCGGTGCAATCATGCAGAAGATAGAATTTTACTGCTAAAATGAGATGAATTCAGGGCTGGGAGACAGCAGAACCTCTACAAGGGAAGGCAACCTTGCATATCCCCTCAGCCCATTGCTCTCCTATTTCAGCTACCTGAGATCTGGGTCAGGGACACAGCTCTTGGGATTTATACACCTATGCAAGGGCTTCTGTGGTCTTCTTTTTCCACCTGTTGTGGCAGATTGTGGGTTGGAATGAACCTCTGGGTTCTTTTCTAAGGGACTGGAGACATTAATTGTTGAAGGCAGTGAGGGAGCTGCTTCACAAGATGACCTTTGCATAACTCAGACACATTTTGTAACTGTTCTCAAATACATCAGCTATTTTTTCTCTTGTGGTCACTGCAGCCAAGTAATAGGCCACTGTTTGTGTGAGACCAAGGAGGAGGAAGCCCAGTCTTTGTCAACATAGAGAGTAACAGACTCAGATCACCATCCTCAATACAGGCAGTCAAAACACCATTCATTGGCTTTAGGAAAGCAGATCTGATCCAACGTGTTAACTGAACTTTCCCATTGTGTTCGGATCTAGGGTTTTGGGTTGTCCTATGAGTGAAGACCAAGACAGAAGCAGCATGGTTAGCATTCCTTCCTCCTTTCTTCCATCCAGTGGCTATCACCACAGTCTTCTGCAGTAGGCACAAAGTTCCACTTTTCCATGTTCTAACATACTTTCTCACTGCTGCTTCCTTCCCATGTTGGTCCACTCCATGTGATTTCTCTTTCTTGAGGCTTTATTCCCTTTTCTATCTTTTTGCATTCTTATTTCGAAAACCATATCTTAGCAACTTGCACATCTGGTCACACAAGCTCGTATTCCTCCAGGGCCACTTCAACTTTTCCTCCTTTTGAGGAATGAAAATGTTTCCCATCCCTGTACTTTGTACTCAGACATGAATCTTTTTGGACAAGGTCACTAAGATAAACGGGATTCTGTCTTGACACATCCAATCTTGTTGTGTTGTTGAGCAGAACCATGGCTGGTGTTGAATGGTATTACATCAGTGGACTGCACCTAAGCCAACGGAGGATCTACCTTTAAAAATATGATATATTTTTAAGATAACTCATAAATTGTTTATTAGACCCAGATGTGCTATAACAGCACAGCAGTAGTTTTCACAGAGAACTCTGCACCATCCATGTTTTTTGCATCTTGATCTACCACTCTCACATTAGTGTATTGTGAGAAATTACAGGCATCTGTTATATTCTGCAGTCACACTAGAAGAAATGTGCAGAAGAGTACCATAGTGTGTACATACAGAAACCTATCCCCACCTTACCCCTTTCCCCAAAAGTTGAGATCATAGAATCATCATAGAATCATGGAATGGCCTGGGTTGAAAAGGACCATAATGATCATCTAGTTTCAACCCCCCTGCTGTGTGCAGGGTTGCCAACCACCAGACCAGGCTGCCCAGAGCCACGTCCAGCTTCGCCTTGAATGCCTCCAGGGACGGGGCATCCACAACCTCCTTGGGCAACCTGTTCCAGCGTGTCACCACCCTCCAAGTGAAAAACTTCCTCCCAGTATCTAACCTAAACCTCCCCTGTCTTAGTTTAAAACAATTCCCCCTTGTCCTATCACTATCCACCCATGTAAACAATTGTTCCCCCTCCTGTTTATACGCTCCCTTCAAGTATTGGAAGGCCTCAACGAGGTCTCCCTAGAGCCTTCTCTTCTCCACGCTAAACAAACCCAGTTCCCTCAACCATTCTTCATAGGAGAGGTGCTCCAGCCCTCTGATCATTTAAGTGGCCCTCCTCTCGACCTGCTCCAAGAGCTCCATGTCTTTCTTGTGCTGGGGGCCCCAGGCCTGGATGAAGTAGTCCAGATGAGGCCTCACAAGAGCCGAGTAGAGGGGGACAATCACCTCTCTCTCCCTGCTGGCCACTCCTCTTTTAATGTAGCCCACAACATAGTTGGCCTTCCAGGCTGCAAGTGCACACTGCTGACTCATGTCTAGCTTCTTATCCACCAAGACCCCTAAGTCCTTCTCCGCAGGGCTACTCTCAATAAGATCTTCCCCAGTTTGTATAAATACCTGGGATTGCCCTGGCCCAAGTGCAGCACCTTGCCTTTGGCCTTGTTGAACCTCATTAGGTTCTCGTGGGCCCACTTCTCTAGCCTGTCCAGGTCCTGGATGGCTTCCCTTCCCTCCAATGTATCAACTGCACCACTCAGCTTGGTGCCATCTGCAAACTTGCTGAGGGTGCACTTGATGCCATCATCTATGTCATTGATAAAGATGTTGAAGAGCACTGGTCCCAAGACCAACCCCTGAGGGACACCACTTGTGACCAGCCTCCACCCTGACGTGGAACAATTAATCACAAACCTTTGGCTGTGTCCAGCCAACCAATTCTTAATCCACCGAACAGGCCATGATGAGATGAGAGAGATGGCAGTCAACCCAGATA
This sequence comes from Numida meleagris, assembly GCF_002078875.1. NCBI lineage: Eukaryota > Metazoa > Chordata > Aves > Galliformes > Numididae > Numida > Numida meleagris. The sequence goes on along the minus strand of NC_034409.1, from coordinate 60,872,658 downwards.
CACAGGCAATAATAACATCAGCACAGTCTGTTTACGTGAAAGTTGCAACATACCAGTTTGGGACATGAAAAGGGTTACGCACAGTTCTTGTTACTAGACACATATAGTTCCCTGTGGGATGATGATACAAACTATATGTGGAAAGAGCTACATTACTAAGCAAAGATCATTAGAAATTGCTAGAGCACACTTCCAGTCTGTGTGACCAGAATTAGGTTCCTCAGTCTAGAATGAAAACAGTCTAATTTGCAGTCATGCAAACTGGCCTTTAATTTACACCACACCTCAATGAAGTTTGTATGAACTTGACAGTTCTGAAGACCATGACCACTGGGTATGGACTGAGTAACCTATATATCATCTTAGTGGCCTGTCTTCAAATAACTGGGAGATAAAGTTGTAGTTTCACAGGAAGTGTGACTTAAATCTATAAAATTAACCCATTATTAAACAGCACTTCTACTTCATCTTAAATAGTGTATTGGCAGTTCCTAAGAAAGGGCAAAATCTTGCTGTCTTCCACTCTAATGTTGTCATCCTCAGTATTCCCATTAGACATCTGAGGAACTTTCCTCTAGCTATTAGTCATAAAATCATAGAATGGCTTAACTTGGAAGGAACCTCCTCTCTGTCTCTCTCCTCATTTTCCCCTCTGCACTAACTTTCCATTTAGCCAGTACAATGGCAAGTTACCCTGCAGAGCAATGAAAAGAATTGTGTAGAAGGCTTTAGGAAATGGGCTAGGCATTTCCATTACTAGAATATGTATGGATGAGAATCAGGAAGTTCCTCTCTACCCACAGAGTCCTGCTTCTTGCCACTTTTATCCCATCCTCTGTTCCTTCGATCTCAGTAGCATCATTCAATAACACTGCATTTCACCTACTAGGTCCCATCCAGCTTCTGCATCCACAAACTTGAAATGGAGCATGAGGGGATTTTGGCACCCAAATCTCACTTGGTCTCAGTTCCTGTTTGTGTCTTGATGCTTTTTTCAGGATGATCTTTTCTCACAGAAGAAAGAGGTGGACCCCAGCACTTCTGCAGTGCTTCTGAATGGGCAGGATGACTGTCCCAAAAATCTGCCATCTCTTTTTTATTCCCTCTCCTTCAGCTATCCAGCTATCTGCAGAACCCAAAGAAAGAGGCTTCAGTAGATGGACAGTGTGTTCCTCTTCAGCATTTCAGACTTCTCAGTTCTTCCTAAAGTATCTGAAAGCTTGCCAGGCAGAAGAAAGAACATGGGAACACAGCTGTGTGTTTCCAACAGGAGAACACAGAACTTGCCCATAGGACTGGTCAGAAGATGAACTTGCATAGGAGTGAGTTATTATTGCAGAGTACAGAAAAAAAACAACAGGCCTTTGGATTGACATCACACTGCAAGAAAGTGTGTGATAAACGGCCAGAGCCACATTGCTGTCACTGCCAAAGAATGTTGGCATGAACAGAAATATTTCTGATTTATCCCCTGTTCCTATGTTCTTGTTCCCTTCTATTTCTTTCATTTATGCTATTTTTTTAACTTCCTGCTTTTTCTGCTACCTTCTCTTCTGTCATTCTCTTTCTCTGTGTAGCATGTTTATCATCGTTTTCCCTTTCAGTAGCTCTACTTTCTTTCTTGGGGTAAATTTGTCTTCCTTTCTTTTTCAATGGCTCTTTTTTTCCATCCCTTTGCTAAATTCTCTGCCTTGTAAGCCATAAAGAAATGTGTGGACAGAGGGTCCACAGAAACCATCTGCTGAGTTCAACAGAACATACCTCAGTGCACAAAAGATCTGTAATTTTAGCAGTGGGGATAGGATCTTGACTGATGCAGATCAGGTCAGTTGATACCAGTAGGGGATTACAATGAATGGCATTAGTTCCAACGCAGTCCATCTGCTATTACTTTATCAACCGTCTGTGACCATTTTTCAGTGCTAGACACAGGACTATTTCCAAAGTAGTCATTGCCTCTTCTCAAGCATCTCTGTGGCATTATCAAAGAAAAAGCACAGGATACGGAAGCTGTTAATGTTGCATTCCACTGGTACTGAGAAGTTGTCATGCTATGGACAGAGAATTCTTTGCAATATAGGGGGAGAAGATGATGTTCATCTGCAAGTCATGAGTGAATCACCCGGAATTAAAGCAACAAATTGTTCTAAATAGCTAGTGAAAGTGGCTCTTGCAACTGTGTGGTTTGGCTATGATCAACTCTATTTTACTGACATTACCACTCTTTGTGGCCCAAAAAATGGGAAGTGCTGTAGCATGTGGGAGAAGAGTACTTGATTGCAAGTCTGAATTCCTCTAGGGCAGGATCCACGGAGGCAACAGAAGCAATAGGGATGAAGAAAGGACTGGAAGGACATGTGGCCAGTCAATGACTGGACACAGCCTCAGGCTCTCAGTAAACGTGTCTGAAAGTTATCTTTGCAGTTTCTAAAGGCGATACTTCAGGCTGGTTTCATTTGACCTCTTTCTCCTGCCATCTTCTTTGGTGTTGACAGAGGTCAGACAAATGAACCACCATGATAGGAACACTCCAACTGCCGTAAGAGATTTGTTTTCCTGTTGAGAAGCCCACTGAGTCCTCACTTTACCTCCTCACCCTCGTGTTCTCCACGTTTACCTGAAAGTGGTTGCACCAGCTGTTTGAGACAAGACGCAGAGAAATGCCTGTGTGGAAGATAGTGTGAAAATGTTCAGTCCTGGTAGATCTCCTTTACAGAACTGAGGCACTGCATCTGAAACTCACCTCCTGTTTCTTTGGATGCTTTCAGAATGAGCCATTCCTTTCAGGCCATCTAGCAGAATTGCCGACTATATTTCCCTGCAAGAGATTCCCAAGGTTGTTGGTAACTATAACATTAGGGATGTTCTCTAAAACATTTCTTGCTTATAACTGTGTTTTCGTATTTCCCCTAAATTTACATGCACTAACTACCTTTGTGGTTCTGAAACTAGGTTTCTGCAAAGAAAAAAAAAAAATACTGCTGGTCATGCTTGTACAAAACACCCATAAAAACAAGGATCTACTCACACCTTAGCTTAGGAAGAGTTCCAGTCTGGGTCTAGATATTACTCCTGACCCACATCTCTATGTTAGACTGAAATAAAAACTCAGACAACTGTGAGCCTGGGGAATATTTATGTGAACTTTGCTGACCCATCCCTGCCTGTTTGCAGCATCTCCACAAACTCCAATTGTAATATCTTGAACAGAGGATTATTAAGTCTACAGGGAGGAAAGAATAAGAAGTAGATGAGCTGTTAAGAAGCAGAAAAAAAATCCTCTCTTCATGCCTGTGACCTCAATAAGGAAAAGAAATGAGAAAAGGAGCACAAACCGGATGTGCTAACAAAGCAGAAATGTTGCTCAAACTCCTCCTGTGTATTTTCAAAAGAAGTGTTGTGGAGAGCTTCAGCTGGAATGAAAGTCAGACAGAAGAGCTTTGCATATAAAGTCTCTTGTCTTCAGAGCACACAAAGAACAGTCCATGGGCACGGGGGCTTGCTTTACACTGGAATGTCCGGGTGCTGTATGCCTAACTTGGAGTGTTCTCTATTAAGAATCAGAGGAGAATTCAGCCTCCATGATTCACTAATTCTGGGAGCTTTCACTTGACGCCACAAGCTGGGGGGCAATTAGTCAGAGTTATTGTGCTGTTTTGTGTGATAGGTTATAGATCTGATTTGATACAGACTAGAATCATTATCCTGCTTCACACCCGGGCCACAGCTGCTGAGTACTTCTGAGCTGAGATGAAGCACTGACCTCCAGGTTATATATCTAATATCTTGCCTGCGATCTTAAGCCAGAAAGGCTCATTTCCTATTTCATGAACTGGATTTGCATTCTTTCTGTCAGACAAGGTCAGTCTTTCACAGGTTTAGACACAGTGATGTGCAGCTCAGCTGTTTTCCTGTAATGCTTTAAGAGTGGTGGATACTGGTGGAAAATTATCATTCCCCACCCGAATTTTTTTTCCCCAAGATGCTACAGTGGTATTCTAAAAGGATAATTAACTTGGAGAGCAGTTCAATTCCCATAAAATTAATGGTCCTCAGTCTTAAGGGTTATTGCAGTCACAAACTGTCCACAATGTTGTGGCTTTCTCAGGACGATCTGACTGGTAGTGCATTTAGCATGACCCAGGCTACAGCAGGGGGAGCTAAAGAGGAACATGATGCTGTGACTTGTGCAGTGGATAATATTCATGGCTCATTTGTGTCAGTGCCTTCTAGAAATACTTCACAGGACACAGAATGCATGCATGTTCTCTCTCTGAACAGTGAGTTCGGGTAAAGATATATGAAGAGTCAGACAGCAGATGTCCAGAAGTACAACAAATCAGATTTTACTTATAACCATGTGCTTTTTTTTAAGGTGTAGCTTACTGTAATGCAGCTCAGAATGCTGTGAGAAAAGAAGTTTGAAGGTCTTATTTCAAAGAACTGTCTAAAATTTGTCCATCCACTTTTCATCCTCCCACATGCAGCAGTGGAGCAACAAGTACAAAGGACTTCCTCCAGAAAGTACTGATATTTCCATGTGAATACTTTGGTAACAGTCAAAAGAAGACAAGAGGGAGTTTCATCAGAACTGCAGGGAAGGCTGGCTTGGAGATGTATCCAATGGTTTTCATGTCTCCTCACCACTAATTGGTGCTGTGATGCCGAGCAGTAACCAATCTGTGACAGCAACTAATTCACTCTTTAGAAATGAGTACACAGCTGTTTGAAGTTTAAACTATATTGAGTTATGATTTAATTGGATCATAATCATGAAGCAAATACTTGCCAGTTGCACTGATCATGTTTCAACCCTGAACTAAGCAACATTATCTGTACTGGAAAGTTACATCTCATGAGAAAATGTTTTGCGCAAATGTGAGCAGAGCCTGCCCAACTTTTCCATAAATGTTTCAGATCCCAGCTCTGGTTCAGACCCCTGACCTCCTCTCCCTGGGAAGACTATGCCTCCTTTCCTTAAAAGTAGGTCAGGTCTCACCAGTACTTCTATCAGATAGCAAGTACCATGCCTCTCCCACAAACACAGGTGGAATATCACTCCTTCTCAAAGATTTTTCTGAAGTCTGATACTGCCCTTCAGACAATTATACTTGAATCCCATCCATTCTCCTCTGTGACATGAGGAGAATGGATAGGATCCAAGTATAATTCAAACCTCTGGTGCAATCCCCATGTCCATTGCCAAAGCAGACCTGCCCCAGGCACTTAATGTTTTATGTAAAACATTTCCCATACTGGAGCAGAGGTGATTTTCTGCAGATTTCCTATTTAGCACCACAGGCAAGTCAGAGGCAGGCACCAAAAAGCCTGTGAAAGGCAACTGAATGAATATACTCTTCCCTCTAATTGTGACTCCACCATTTCCTCCCATTACACTAATAGAAACAAATCTTTCTCATCTCAGCGCTATTACCTCACACAAAGGTAAATGGTATGTAATCCTGTTAGAGCTGGGCTGCTGCTGGACACATTTTAAAGTCATTGTTCTGGGACACCAGTCACCACTGTGTAAGACTGGGAGAAGTGGGAAATGCAATTACGAGGCTATTCTAAACCCTTAGAATGAAACCCTGCCACTAACAGGCAGAAGCCACCAAGAAAAAGAGAAGTTGCTTTATGAAATTATAGGGTTTAGCTAAATAACAGTCTGACCAGCACCTCAGCAGAGGAGCAGGGTTAGCTCCTACTGTGCTTTCATGGAGTCTCCTCATTCTCCTCAGCCTGATCTTTGGCATCTCTAGTGGAAGGCCCAGTCTGAAAGATGGGTTATGATCGCAAAGCCAGTGGTGCACAGGTCCAGTGCAGAAAATGATGGTCCATGACCAGTGTTTGCACAATACTTTGAAATAGGGAAGCCTTAAGCAGAGCTCGGTGACAGCAATCTGCCTGCTGCTGCCACCTACATCTCACACTGTACTTTGTCTCTGGGCTTCCTAGAGGTAGACTCAGGCTTCACATCTGTCCCCTAAAGCTCCTGGCCTACAGCATCAGCTCAGCAGCCAGGTGTGAAATTCACACTGCTGAACTCATGGAACTGTAACACCCAGCTCCATTCCCTGCAACGATTAATTTGTGTACTGGGGGGAAGAAGGCAAGTGGCAGTCAGTGAAGCAACGCTGAACAGTATGAGTAAGAATGATTGGAACTGCTTCATTAAGCTGGCTTCTGCTGAGTGGTTAGATGCTGGTCTGTTCCCCATCATTCCTAGCCAGGTGAAGCCAAGGCTTTTTCAGCTGGATGGGTAGCAAAGGAAGAATCAGAAATCTAGTAGGACAAAAAACAGGGAAGACAACACAAGAAGAGCAGACAATGACTCTCATAAAACACGAGCAGAACCAGGCTTTTTTTGCAAGCTGATCATGACAAACAACCTCCTGGCATTTCCTTCTCCTTCTGACTCACTTTTGAGCTGTGTAGCTGCTCTAACTCATCTGTCCTGCAGTCAGGTGATCTTATTGCCTTGAATTAGACACCCCTCTTCATCTTCACCTTCCCTGCTATGTTACCTTCCTGCTGCCCCTGTTCCCTCTGTCCCCCAGGATGAGGCTGGGTTCTCACTGAAAGCGGGACTGTTCTTGCAGGTCCCAGAAGATGATGTGGGCTGAGGTAAGGTTTTCTGGTAGAGGAGGAGACATCAGCTGATCATTGCTGGAGTCTCCAAGTCCCTTGAAGAGACGAGAGTCACTTCCCTGTTTATGCTCTTTATTAGTCCCTATTCTCTTTAATCGGCTTAGACTGATGAGCCGAGGCAGCAGTAGGGATCAGCCAGCCTGTTTAATTAAAGGATTGCAGCTCAGCCCTGCAGTTTGGGGGTTTGTGTAAATGAGCTGCAAGTCCATTATTTAATCTGCCGCACTGAGAGGAGTTGGGGCATTAATGAAGCAAACTCTAATTAAAACTAGACCGTTGATGGTTATTAGTGGCATCAGTTCTGACAGGATTTATCTCATTTAGGGAAATGCCTGATCAAGGATGGGAAAAAGAAAGAAGAAACCCAAGCTAGTTTAGCAAATTCACCACAACACCACTTGTGACCAGTTGTCTCCTCAGTGGGGCTCAGGACAACTGCACAGGGAGACGTTGTGTCCCAGGCTCTCCCATCAGGAGTCCTGTAGGCCTTATTTAGGGATATTCCTGGCTCACCCAGGAACTGATTGCCTATTCAGGCTGTCTGACCCACATATTTCAGACTTGATTGACTTTTGTTCTGCCTCAGTTCAATAGGGAGCTTGCTCATGATTTGAGCAGGGTGATGGGCTCTGTAAATGATCTGATGAGCATCTCTCAGCAGTGCATTGAGCCAATCTAAAATGGCTCTGTGGTGACCCTGTGGTTTTCTTGTTCTGCCATTTGTCTTGTCCTCCTCACTGCTCTGTATATATAGCTTGAGCAACAAAGCATGCCCGTGGAAGACTTCAGGACCTGACAGAGGCTAGGAGGTATGTTCTGTCCAACATAAAGTTGACCAGTGAGCTTAATAGTCCTGCATGTGCTCTGCCTTTCTCCTGGCACAGTGTGGGAAACAGGGATACTCTTCTCACCTGAAGCCATCACACACAGAGATTGCATATAAAAGCTGCTCTGTTTCAAAAAGCAAAAATCTGTGTGACTGTTTCTTGTCTTCAAACAGTCGTGGTGGCTTCAAACATTTCTGTCTCTGCACAGAATACTGAGTCACACACAGACAGGCTCAGGGCTTCTCCTGAAGCCTAGGGCATAAGAAATGGAAAGCAAAAGGAAAGCCTTAGAAAGAAAGTAAGGAAAGCAGGAGGCCTGCTACAAACGAGCAGGGGAACAAGCTACGAAAGACAGCCTAGGTGACAAAAAAAAAGGACAAACAAAGAGCAGTATGAGAGGCTCCTCAACTGAAACCTCAGATGTGACATACTGTAGGGGTCAATTTCATTCATCTCCACTTTTGACTTTCCTGATTCAGACTCATCTTTGGATGCAACTTGCCAAGTTATTAAATTACTAAATTAAATTATTGCTTTCCCTTCAATTTACCTGCCAAACCTTAGGTGGGAAATTTGGTGGTTCCCCACACAAGGAGGGCAGACAAACTGAGAGGCTCAAGGATGGACAGGGCCTTTGGGAATGATTAGGCCAAAAACCTGATATGTCAGCATGACAAAAATTACCCTAGAGCTTAAGACACTGAGGTAATGACAGCCTTGTAGAGTAAGAAAATGCTCGTAACCAAGGGAGTTGATCAGAAATAAGATGAGGGCTGGAGCAGACCGGAGTCAAGGACCAGGGTATGACGATAGCCAGCACCTCCTCATCTGCTATGATATGCAGCTGCAAATATCTCATGGGGCTGTCACACAAACTTTACCAATGCTTGAGAGACCTCAGCATGGACATCACAAGGTGTTAACCCTTCCATCCTCATACACAAATGGGCATGAGGGGTCTTGCTCCTTTACTCTGTCTCCAAGTGCAGCTTAACCCTGCTTTTGAATCTACACAAACATGCACGCCTATTCTCTTCACAGTTGTCCAGCACTCACACTTTTCCTTAGAAGGAAATCAGAAACCACAGCCTGCTCCAGTGAGCAGAACAAACAAGAGAAACATCATTTCAAAAATGCTGAAGCCTCGCTACTGCAATTCAGCTGCCCCATTCTGTTCAGAGCCCTTCCCAGTAACTCAAGCTTCTTATGCCAATGCCAAAGGCCAGATGTAAAAGTCTAGCAGTGTGATGTGGGAAATCTTTAAAGAGAAACCTGTTTACTGTTGACAGAAGTGTGATGAGGCATGAGAAAATGGAGCAGGCCTGTGAAATTGAGGTGTAAGAGGGTGTGAGCAGAGAACAAGATGGCAAGAATGGAGGGACAAGGTGAGCACGGAAACTATCCAGTTTGTGAATCCCGAGTGCTCTTGTTGCTCCTTGGAGCCCTTGGTTTTGGCACCAGTGTCCTTCACTGATGAAGGACAGCTGCAACAATTCCTGATGTGCCCAACCCTGGCTTCACTGAATACAAGCTGGTAATAGCTAATAGCTCCAGTCTATAACTAACCATCACTGGCAAGTTCAAACCATTTCAGCTGTGTGTTATGTGAAACTGTGCCCCTCTGCCTCAGGCTACCTCAGTTTCACAGTCATTGTGAACAAATGAGATCCCAGCAGGGCATTTCTGAGAGATCAGCTCTCACTCCAGGCATATGTAGGATAGAGGAAATAGATACCATGTATGCCCCGGCATGAGACAGAACTCTGAGCTTGTTTGATGACTTTTACTGTAGGTTAAATGTTATGGGTTTCTACCACTGCATGTCCAACCAATTTATAACGTAGGGTAACTACTTTGAAGGAGAAGAGTGAGGCATGTGTATATCAATGTCAAAGTGATGCAGGAAGGTAAGAAAGGATACAAATGTGGATATGGGTTAATCAAAGCAGATGTTGGAAGAAAGGCTGAAAGTTTGTATTGGAGGTGCAAGGATGTGTGTGAGTAGAGACCAGAGGGGGTTCTGAGCAATTACACTGAAGGAGTAATATCTGGGAGTAAAAAGAGAGGGACAGCAGTGCTGGGGATGTGGTGTGTAAGGGAGAGTGGAAGAGGATCGGAGTGTATAATATGTGAGTTTTGTCTCCCATCAGTGAGACACTGTTGGGAGATGAGAAAGCAGGAGAAGATGAAGAAGAAAGGCCTTTCTGGCAGCAGTTTCCCACCTTGGTGAAGAGTCTGGAGATGAAGGCTTCTGCTCTGCATCAGCTGCTGGGCAACAAAACTGGTGCAAAACAGTTTCATTCCTGTAAGAAAAAAACAAACAGTAGCATGGTTAGTGTTCATTTCATTCAGCAGAAAATTCATAGGGGAATGTCTTTCCCAAGGCTTTTCCAAGGGGACAGTAACACCCAATGATATTGAAAAACAAATCTGATTATTACATGAACATTATGCACTCTGAGATGGCGGGGAGCAGGAGAGAAGTGAGCTGGCAATTTTTTCCTCTCCCTTACACTTCCCGCTGCTGATGGCAAGCTGTAGAGAAGAGGCAAAACCATTCAAATAAGAAGTTTTCTTTCTGTCTCATGATCCCATACATCTCAAGAAAATAGTTTTGCTGGGTCTAATGTTTATTTAGTTTGAGACACAAATATTTCCTTAGATGTGTTTCTTTAGGTAAGTTTCCTATACATTTTAATGCAAAGAAGTTGATTTTTTGTCATAACAATGGCTGAAGTAACTCTGCAGATATTTCTCCTGAAGCCTCTCTAAAGCATAGAAATTGCCTCAGCACATCAGTATTGAGCATTGCCAATAATAGTAGTGGAAATCTTGCATAACAAGCATAAGAGGGTGTGCTGTAATCATGAAGAGAACAGAAAGTAGGAAGGCATTACAGCAAAGAAAAACAAAAACATAAGAAAAAAGCATGAGGAAAACAAGAAAACAGAAAGCTAAAAGTGTGTTCCTTAGATGAGAAAGGCAAAAGAATTCATCCAAAGGAAAAAAGCCTATACTTGAGTGACTTGCTCTTAGGGTCCCTTGCCTGGGAACATTTGAAAGGAGCTTGGTCTTCAGAGGTACTGGGCATTTATCACAACACTGGAATCCAGTAAGAGCTGCTCAGCATTTCTGAAAATTAAGATAGTTCCATGTGGACCCTTAAGGTGTCAGAGGCAGCATAAATCAATAGTCAACTTTCAACACCTTGACCTTCATCAGTGAAAGCGAGTCACTAAAAAGAGACACAATGGCAGGGGAAAAAGTACTAGAAGAATGGTAACCACATAAGAAGAGGAGAAAAAAAGCAGGAGACACAAAGCAGGCTGAATCCTCAGACAGCACAAATCACTCTGTCTCCAAGTTGGTGGAATAGCACTTGGAGCTCCATTCTCAGTGCTGTTGCAAAGAACCAGGGCTCAGATTGTGTCATCTTTAAAAAATATTTTTGCAGCTTCCAACCAAGACATAAGCAGTAAAACTAAGTCTCCTGGCTTGTCACGAGGTCCCAGATTCTTCCGAAGGCTTTGGAGTTTCTGTCCTGAAATGTGAAATTTATCACCTCTGTCTTTCTCAAAATACAATGGAGATGGCCACAAAGATAGCTAAATTACAGACAACAATGGTCCTGTTCCCAGCCATCCCCCTTCTGCCTCTCAGCTAGCTCAATATAGCAAACTGCTTAGTTCTTCTGCTTCTCTGGCTTCCAGTGCCCTGTCAAAAAGAATCTTTCATTAGAAGCAGCAGGATTAGCAGGGGCAACACAGCAAGGTGAAGAGGGAAGCATTAGCTTTACCTCACTGACCTCTGTCCATGCCCTAGGTTCCTGCCTGTGACATGCAGCCTGTTAGAAAAGAAGGGACATGTTTGTGTGACATATCAAATTCATCTCCTGATCTCCCATTTCTGTAACTACCCAGCTCGCATCCCTTCTCTCCTGCCAGCCTGGTTATTGCTGTCTCTCATAATGTTGTTTCTAATTCAAACTTATAATTTGGCAACTACCTGTCTGTCTAATGTGTCCATATATTACCTGTGTTGTCTTTTTTCTGAAGCAAGTGGTGGGGTCACTTTTGAGCCTACATTCAAGCAGACTCACACAAACCGTCAAGCTCCTACATCTTGTCATTCTGCTTCCAGCTAGAAGTATCTCAAAAAAAAAAGGGAATTTTCTGATAAAGTTTTGATTTTGCAGGAAATGCTGAATCATCAGACTGAAACTATCTGGTGACATCTTGGGTTTGACAAAGAATCTTAAAATCACAAAGTTTTGCCTGGATTTCCTGGCAGGCTGCTTGAGTTTCGTACCTCCATATCCCAAATCACTAGCGCAGCCATGCAATACAAGTAGTCCCTTGGACAGGGGCCATCAGTTATCCAATATTTCCATCCACTTGGCTCTCTGTTCTACCCAACTCCCAAGGCAGCAATTCTGAGAGCTGGCTAGCCCAAGAAGTATGGAACACTTGTGCCAAGGCAGACAGATCTGCAGAGCAGGCCTGCAGTCATGGACATTGTCTTCTGCAGTGTGAAAATGCACAAGTTTCTCAGCTGATCCAGCAACAGCTGAGGTTCATTCTAGGGAGCATGTTTGCTTTCAGAAGTATGATACACTGTTGTTTTCTACTGAATTTCATCTCTACATGAACTCGTTAAAGGAAAAAGACCTAGTTTCAGATAAAAATAACAACATATTTTGCGATAGTGGAATCTTCCAAAATATGGATAACCCAAACTTCAGCCATTTTCAATCATAACACTTCTCTACATGAGCTACATTGTCCTCTGCCTTTATTCTAATATCAGATGCATCACTCAGATTGCTAATTGCATGTAAAGAAAGCAAACAACAAGGAGGAAGAAACACAGAACGAAAAGGTATGGACAAGTACATACAACAACTAAAAGCGAGAAATAGAAGCTTTTGTATAGATGGAATGCTTTGTTAATCATCAGGATAGAAACACAAAGAAAAGTAAAGGGGAACAGGTAAAGGAAGAGTACTGTTAAGTTACAGGACTTCACACTCTGTGTTCTATGGGTATTTTAAGAAACAAAAACACCCCAGATACTTTTCAGATAATCAGGATGTACTGAGCATTGCAGCTGTGCAGTCAGCCATTGACTCTGGTTCTCATAATCTCTCGTGTGTTTAACATTAACCTTCGATATTTTCTGCTCCAATCAGAGTCCTCTTGAACCTTTGAGATCCCAAGATCTCAGGAGTAGTTGCACATCTTACAAACCACAACCAGGTGTTGATTATGCTCACAGACAGAAATTGGCCTCCAGGCCATTTGGGTTCTGCGAGCCCAGAGCCATGACTCCCAAGGAAAAGTCCCCAGGGAGGTGACGAGTAGGCACTGCTTGATAAATATATGCAATGTGAATGGGTGTTTGTAAATTGCTGAAAGTTCTCCTCAGTGGGGGCTTGATATCTTCTGACTATTATTGTATCTGAGTTCCCCAAATATCCAGGAGCAGCTGCAACTTTGGGTCTACTCACGTTCTTCTTTCACAGCTTGCATGTCTTTCTCTTTTATCCTACTCAGGACATAGGGAGTGGGTTCCATCTTGGACACTATACCCTCTTCTTTTTCCTCTTTCTTTCCACCTCTTGATCCTGCATATATCTGATGCTTTGTAAATCCATGTAAAAACAAGGCCCTTAACTCGGCAGCATGACACACATAGCCCAGACAGGAGCTGAGAGAGGAAGATTTAACCACCTATAGAAGAAATGGACCTGCTCCCCCCCATGAAAAGACTGTATTAATTGCTATTTGGACAAAGCAGTTCTTATCTGAGCATGAAAGGCAAGTGCCCAAAGTAAGTGATCTAGAAAAGCAGCTGTTGTTTTAACTCTGTGAAGTCTTCAGATAAGATGTTATTTTCAGCGCTGTGACTGAAGAGGGTCTTGCAGGATTGTTACGGCTGGTGGCTACCACAATTTCATTCCCTTAGAGTGCTGTTGACTTCTGCATCTTTAAAATAAGTTTTGAGATATTTAGTATCTCTCTGAAGATAGTGTAAGTCTTTTGATACTTTTCCTTAATGTAATTTTTAAAGTAAAAATTTGATGTAATTTTTTATTATTTTTAAATACTTCAGAAAGGCAGTTGTTTCTCCGTTAAAAGGGTAGGCTCAGAGGTTGCTTTTTTGCCTTACAGTCTCTTCCTCTGTGTCCTCTACCATGCCTTCCTCAGATTTGAAAACTATTGCAGAAACCATAGTGAAAAAGTATTGCTGAGGATAAAACAACCAGGTGATCAAGAGGAGAGATGATTTCTACTGTCTTTCAGGATACAGCTAACTGTTCTGTTTGCAATGTATTGCTTTAAAAATGAACAAACAAAAAAGGTCATTGTAGCAGGAATGCTAAGTCGGGACTTGAACCAGTGATTGAGCACCTGGTGGGAAGGCAGGGCCAACCCAGGGGAGCTCAGGTGCATGCTCTGCACCTGAGTGACTAGAAGGGGTGGAGCCAGCATCCAACCCTTCCCAGACCTCATTTAAGGGTTGGCAGTGGAAGCAACTGTATCTTGCTGGAGATACTTGTGTATCTGAGGCCTTCTGAAGGTAGGGCAGTGTCTTTCCCTTATTTCTGTGCCCCTGGCTTTTGCCTTTGAGTGAATCCTCACTTGCTTCAGCCTGAGATCTTGCTGCTCTGTTGTTATTGTTGTGCTTACTATTGTGTTACGGTCATCTCTTTGGTTGTACCCTAAAGAAAGCTTGCAACAGAAACACAGCAAGAAGGGAAGATGTTCTGGGAGAGTGAACAGGGTTGGTTGGTGCTAAAGGGGCAAATAGAGAGGGAGAACAGTTTTGAAGTACCTATTGAGGTAAATGCAACCAGCAGTTTCCGAGTTATAAGCAGAGGAGCAGCAAAGGACAAGGACAAACAACATTGCTAGAGGAAGACTGGGAACAGCCTGAGCCTGTCAGTGCCTTAATCTTGTTTAGCTGGGACACATGCTCCAGAGGCAAGGATTTGACAGTCCAGTCCTACCTTAAATGTAGGGAAAGCTGCATTTGACCCAGTAGTAACCTGTGTTGTCAATTGAAATGTTATCCTCCTCTCCTCTGAGAGAAAACAACTGACTGAGTTTTATTTAGTTGTCTTTAACATTGCTGCTGACAAGAGGTATCCTCCAGCCAGCTGCCTGCAGCTTCAGAGGAGGGTATCAATGAACAAACTGTCTGGACACAGCAGTTCCTGCTCTATGACAAACTTCAGAGAGGCCTGTGCCAAACCTTCTGGCTAGCATGAGCTGTCTAGTTGGCTCAAGAGTTAGCTCTACCTTTCTGGCTTCTTAAAAAACTGGACTGTGCTGCAAAGAGGCCTTCTGACTCATGTGATTTAGCCTTTACAGCTATGAATCTGAAAGAGCCAAGCCTCTTTTCTCTTAAAAACTGGTGTTGTGGAGGGTATGAGAGTTGAGCTCCAGTAACTGAAAGTCTCTCCAGCTACCTAGATTGTAAACCAAAGGACTGAAACTGTGCAAACTTTCCCAAAATTGTCATAATGATGTATCTTCCCTTAAAACAAGCACTTGGGGCTCATGTTCATTCAGTCTTATTGCTCATCTCAAGCATCAGTGCCCACTAGCTTGGTGTTGATGGTAGATGTCCCAGGATAGAGACGTTCAACTGCTGAGAGCTGTATTAAGGTTAAGAAGTCTAACCTCTTCTTCTCCCACTAGCCAAAAAAGAAAAACTCCCAACCTAGATAGCACATAGAAATCCGTGTTTCTCCATGTTCTCCAGAGGTCAACTTTAATTAAACAAATATCCAATATGGTCTGTTTACCTAGATAAAGAACAGCTCTGGGTTTTCCTGCATTAGCAATTTTAGACTACAAGATATGCTAGAACAACATAGAGTGAAGATTGCTCTCAATGGGACTGCATGGAGCATGCTTCTCTCTAACATACTGCATCATCTCTCTGTTGCACCATTACTGTTGCACTTGTATGTTCATGCCTGACCAGTCTGGTGGCCTTCTATAATGGAGTGATGGCATCAGCAGACAAAGGAACCTAGACTTCTTCAAGGCCTTCAATATGGTCCCACATCACAGTCTCATCTTTAAATTAGAAAGATAGGGATTTGAAGGGTGGACTGTTCAGTAGGTAAGGAATTGGTTGGATTGTCATAGCCAGAGGGTTATGGTCAACAGCTCTATGTCCAGGTGGAGGCTGGTGACAAGTAGTGTCCCCCAGGGTTCTGTCTTGGGGCCGGTGCTCTTCAACATCTTTTTCATTGACCTGGTTAGCGGAATTGAGCATGTCCCCAGCAAGTTTGCGCCCTCACTAAGCTGAATGATGCAGCTGATAGAAAAGGAGAAAGGGATGCCATTCAAAGGGACCTGGACAAGCTAGAAAAGTGGGCGCAAAAGAATCTAAAGAGGTTTTTAAAAAAAGGCCAAGTGCAAAGTGTTGCAGTAGGGTTGAGGCAATTCCAGATTGGGTGTCCTGGTGGATGGGAAGCTGGACATAAGGCAGCAGTGTGTGCTTGCAGCCCGGAAGGCCAACAGTATCCAGAACCACATCAAAAGAGGGGTGGCCAGTAGGGTGAGGAAGGTGGCTGTACCTCTCTACTCTGCCTTGGAGTGGGTCCACAGGTAGACCACAAAGATGATCAGAGGATTGGAACATCTCTCCTTTGAAGAAAGGCTAAGGGAGCTGGGCTTGTTCTTAGAGAAGTCTCCAGAGACAGCTCGTTGTGGGCTTCCAGTACTGAAAGGGAGCTTATAAATGGGAGGGAGACAGACTTTTTACATGGGCAGGTGGTGATTGGGCAAGGGGGAGCAGCTTCAAACTAAAAGAGGGGAGATTTATGTTAGATATTAGGCGGAAATTCATTACTCAGAGGATGGTGAGGCACAGGCTGCCCAGAGAAGTTGTGGGTTCCCCATCCCTGGAGGCATTTAAGGCCAGGCTGGATGGGGCCCTGGGCAGCCTGATCTACTGCCTGGCAACCCTGCCCATGGTTGGAACTAGATGATCTTTAACACCCCTTCCAACCCAAGTCATTCTATGATTCTGTATGATATAGTATAGCTGGCATGACCCCTCCTGCAAAGACTGAAGAAGACCACTGGGTTTTCCAACTGCCAGTGCTTGCCTAATATCTGTAGCCTTGTACTCAGGCCCTACAGGCCCACATATTCAGTCAGTAGCATTGACCTGGGCACAAACATGCATCAGTCCTTAAAAATCTGATAATGTTGAAAGGCATATGGTGCTCCCTCAAGCGATATTGTGTCAGTAAATAAAGAGAAACCATGCAAGTTGTAATACTTAAAACTCCATCTTTTGAATAAAAACTTTAGGTCAAGATCCCTAGCAATTTTTTTGTAATGCAGGATATCTCAGATTTCCTGGAATCTATTACTGTTTGTCTTTTTTTTCATATAGCTGCCATGAGAACAGATGGAGTCACAGAGAAGTGTGGCCTAGAAGGAGAAGATTAAGGCAGAAGGAGTCAAAGGAGAACAGAATTCATCTAAATGAGGTCTTACTGGATGTTATTCTTTGTAAGACATAGGCTAGAGAGCCATAAACAGGAACTATTTAATAGTGGTAAGTTTATGAAAAGTCAGTTGCACAGTCCTACTTCTGTTTCCCCCCCCCGATATATAGCTCAGTGCTACCTCTACCAATAGAGCTGTGATATAACCTGGCTAACATTAGCTATAGGTCTTATTCCTTCTATCACTTCCCTCTTGTGTTAGATCTATTTCTGACTCCAGTAAACTTGTAACTTCATAGGTGAGATCTGATAGAGGTTATGTTTTCAAAAGAAGAGTACCTTTCAGCAACTAGATGTTTCTTCCCCATCCTATGCTATTCATTCCAAAATATCCTCACTAAAACTTCTAACTTGTCTTAATTTCTGGTCTTAGTTGTAAGCCATTATGTTGGTGTTGTGGAGGGAATTGAGTATGGGCAGAGTTTATGTCACAGGAGAACTATGCATAATTAAAAACAAACTCAAGGTCATTTCTGGACTTCAAATTATTTAACTGCTCTTAAGTTGGATGGACTCAACATAGTTATTGGGTACTGCTGATAGCAAGAATGTGACAAGACTCAGAGAGGAATTGGAGAACTTAAAACTATCCCGTTAGAACATTTAATGCAGGTCCTTCCCAAAGTCAGCATATAGGGCTCAAACTTCTCAGCATTAGGAGGCTTTTATTGGTATCCCATGGTTATCTACTGTAACTTTTGCTGCTCTTTCCTTTTGAACATCTGATGTTGGCTATCTCTGAAAAACAGCTACACAATCCAGATTCACAAATCTGACTGTCTGATAAATCCTGTGTTAGAGGACAAGGGTTTTAGAAGCCAAAATACTGCAAGTGTGAAAATGCAAGGAAAAAAGCTGTATTGTCGTTTTATTTTACCTTCCCAGTAATAAAAGCAGTCTCAACCTGAGCATACACAGGATGCATCTTGGGAATGGACTGACTTAGTAATCTTCTCTATCTTGCCAAAGATTTCTGAAGTCAGTCCAAAAATGCCCCAGTGTTAATCCCCAAAGAGCAGAATGAGACTGAAGCAGTCTGCAGTCAAATTTACATGGTAGACTGCTGAAGATGAAACCACAACAAAAGAAGTAGGGGGAAGAATTGTGCAGAAGATGATGTTTTGGAATTTGTGTGGGTTGGCCCAGAAAACTCTAAAAGATATCTTTAGACTAATTAGCTTCTATTTCCCCTTTCCTAATGTACTCCAATATCTATTATTTTTACGGCTGTAGATTCACTCTGCTCTCCAAGTTGTTACTGCTTCCACATCTTCAACAGAAACCTCTTCTCAAGTAGCAGTGTTTATCTTTAGTTCCTTTAGCGATCTGAAAGGCAAGTGCTATATTTGTAAAGGGCTTACACAGGACATGGCAGAGCATTTCCACCTTCTCATTGGAATATATTGTTTTTAGAGACCCCATAAAAATGCCTCAAGATGTCAGTAACATAAACCGTACACATACGCTACTGTTTGGAAAGTGAAAATTCAATGTGACATGATGATGTAAATGTGGTTTTGAGCTATTGTGGGTCCTTCAGAACAGCACAGCTTGGAAGAATAAGCACAAGGCACCATGTTGAGGAAATGGGATTTCCTGCGTTGAAGGACAATCTGAGCCAGTGCTGGTGTGAGCTGATCTTCTTTTTAGTTGGTTGGGTGATTAAAACAGATATGTCAAATATGCCATTTATTTATCACCATCTGCTTCAAGGGGTGTAGATATTAATGCCATATCTTCCTGAACAGAGGATTTCTATGGTTACATTAATCAATATCTGTAGCAGGCATTTCTCCTGTGCATAGCCATTCTTAGCTTGAAGAAGCTCTTGGGGAAAAGTGAGGGCGTGACTGGAAGATGAGTACAACGATTTTGGGGGGAAAATTGGGGTGTTTTGCCTCTTCAGTGCAAAGAAGACTGGTGGAGATCCTGTATTTCATGTACTAAAATGATCTGAGCACAAAAGGATAGCATGAGCTTGCATCCACAAGTCAGCTGAAGTCCAGAATCAGTAATATGTCAGGAGGCAGAGAATATGAGCTGTGGCCTCTTGTTTTCCAGTTCAGTAGGGCATGCTCCCCTGCTACAGACTTAGATGTTTTCCTTCTCTTTTCTCTTGTTGCTGACAGCCTACTTGACAGAAATTTCCTTCACCAAGGATCTGGGCTCCAGACTGCTATCAAGAGTGAGGAAGATTGGAAAGATGTCACCCACAGACTCACTTTATTCAGGGAAAATTGCTGCTGACAAGTCCATTTTGTTACCCTGAAACACTTGAAGGAAATCTAATCCATTTGTTAAGCCCACAAGGAGAGGCTGGGCTGACTGCCAGGATTTCCCCTACGTGCTGGAAATGGGCAAAAGCAGAAAAAGGAATGGAAGGAGCTGCTAGTATTCATCCAGGCCCTGGGAGTCAACTAGAGAGGGAGAGTCCAGTCAGATGTCTGGGTTCAGTTTTCCAGGCAGCATCCTTGTGACACAAATAAGCAAAGTCTGGGGCTAGCTCTTGGACCCACTGCCATTATTTCTTGTGGTGAGTTACTCTGTGCAGTTTTGTGACTCTTGGTGCTTCAGCTTGAGTAACCCACTTAAGGTGAGGTAAGGATGATACACTTGCTCTCAGTTATCTATGGACTAACTTCATTAGAACCAGAGTCAGTCTAGGTGACAGGAACTGTCTGCAGGATGAAGCTTAAGATCAGGTATCTATTGCACAAAAACAAGTCTGTCCTGCAAAGCAGTGGCTGCGGTGTAGTGCGTATGCACACACACAGTGCCTTTTGTTAAAGGCAGCAGCTTGAACAAAAACAACCAGGTTTGGGACACATGGATAGTCTGGGAAGGAGCTAGCATTACTGAAAGCTCTCTGTGGAGGAGTACTTTTATCTGTGATGTAGCTATGCTGGTGTCTCTTGTAGAATTACTAGCCAAGGAAGTACTCTTTAGGTTTACAGGGATGATTCTCATGCTCTCCTATTTGCCAGCAGAAGCGATTCCCTCAGAAGCTTCTCTTCTTGCTATTAATTTCTTTCCTAAGGCACAGTAGGAACAGGGATGAGGGAAGTGATTGTACTTGCTGAGCAATTCCCAGAAAGAAGTTTCCTGGATGGAAGTGAGTTTGCCACTGGCTGCCAGAGGGCTTGGGGGAGCTGCCTCTCCTGAAGTATCATTGAATCGCATGCCAATGGGGAGTCCATCTGCTCAATCAATTTAAATTGGATTTCTCTTCTCCAAAGGAAAACCAGCAGACAGCTGTGCGCTGTGTGGCTAATTGTACTGGTGCTTTGGAAGCACTAAGAGAAAGAATGCAACACATCTGTAGTGGGAGAAAACGCTGCATATTAGAACATACAATAGCCCAATGTGCACTACCAGCCTTTTTTAGATCCCCTGTCAAAGAGGGCAAACAATTGATAACTATCTGTGATAGACAAGCCACTTAGAGCCTTTTGCTCTAATTTGCTAACAGGGTGAATAGCTGTACTGAGGAAGAACAGCTACTGCATAAAAGAGCAATCTGATATTCTAACTGTATGTGTACAACTAATCACATGGAGAGGATCCTCTAGTGACACGTGTAGCACTTCCAGGGAGCGAAGAGAGGTTTAATAAGTTGTAGCCAAAACTATAGTTCAGATTTATATAGCAGCTTCCTATTTGTGGTATCTGAAGTGTGTGTGAGGGGGAGGTTGTGTAAGCTCCAGAAATCATTTCAATGAAATAATTACCATAAACAGAAGTTGTATTGATTAATTTCTTGATAGAAATATGGTATGTGCATACAATACTACATTCCCAAGATAGTATCTGATCTATTCTAAGACAGCATCTCTCAATTTCAATTGTCTTTAATACAGTCATTTCTTTTAAAGGTTATACATCTAATGGAATAATTACATGTCTGCAAATGCATGCTGGCAGAGTCATTTTGTAGCTTTGAAACATCTTTTCTTACCTTTTATGTTTTGTGCTACACAAAGGCTGTTTCTTCTTTGTTCAAATAATAGACTTATAACTACATAAAATGGAAGTAGCTGGCAAAAGCTCACTTCTAATTACACTGATGAGCATTCCCCAAATACCCTCCAGTTCTTCATATAGTAATTACAATTTGTCAGCCTAATGCCAGTGAGTATGTAGTCCTCCTAAACAGATCTAGCACTCTGCCTGAGTGTCCTGCTAGCAGACTAAATACCTTTTTCTGCTCTCTTATTTTGAGCTGATCTGTATGAACACTGTAAAAAGCTGAGGACTGTATTAGTGAAATGGGCAATCCTGGGGGGTTGCCAATTACTATGACTGTGAGGTATATATGGATTTTAGGTCTCTTCCTCCAGTAAAAATAAATCGTTTTTACTTTTCGAATGTGTCAGAATTGGGCTCAGTAAAGGGGTGTTTGTTGTGACTGAGTACTGGATCTGTTTTTAATAAAGCTTAGGCTTTTACAGGCTGCTCACTTACATGGCTCATGTTTAACTCCTTAATACAGGAAGAAAGCCCTGGAATTTTCTAGAGGCTGAAATCAAACTGTCCCTCGGCACTGAAGAATGACACAAATCTATATGAGGGAGTACTGTTCAATACATTCATAATCCCATAAACATGAAAATTGACTTCATACACAGAAATGGCTCATCACTGAGCTCTTCATGCACCTTAGCAACAGTGCCTTCTGCAGACTTGTCCCAGCATGGAAATCCTTGGGTAGATTTGCTGCTTGTATAACTGCAGTCCTGTGCCCTCGCATGTAACTCTGAATTCACTGCTGGCTGTAGCATGATAGTGAACTGCACCAGAATTGCAGTGCTTGGAAGCTAGTTACTACCACGTTGGCCTGATGCACTGTATTTCTGTAGTGGTTTTATTCTGTGTACTCACCAAAGATCACTAAGATTGTTGTATGGGGCCAATCCTACTTCTGAGCTGCTCAGACACTGCTGTATGTTGAGGCTTGACACTAAACATTATAATAAGACGACTGTGGTTGAGCATAGTAAGACAGAGGCTTGGCTTGCAGAAAACTGTTTCAGGCCCTTGGTTTGGGGCCTTGGCTTTGGAAACCCAGTTTCTATAAGACCTGCAGCTACCTGGGTCTTGTCTATGTTGCTTCAATTACACCTACAATTGAAGGTGGAGTGGTTTCCTAACAGAGGTGTACAACAAGAAAAAACAGGATGTGCAGGACATTACAAACATTAGGGATACTTGCTTTTTGTTTAAATGGAGATTTCACAATTTCTTGAGGCTTTATAAACACCTGACCTTGCTAGAATAGCAGAAGAGCATGTGGGATTAATGAGATGTCTTCAGACTTTGAAAAGCTATAAAAGGTGTTCCCTTTCCCTAACTTAATTGCTCAACAACTCCTAGGATTTAACACTATTAGGACATAAAATATACAGTCAAGAGAATTTCTAAATATGATGACAGTTTAGACTGCTCTTAGTTTGAGGAACTGGATTATTTTATACTCCCTGTCTGGTGGGACAGCTTTGGAAAAAATTCACCACAAAAATGGATAAGACATTACCTCTTAACCTGATGCCTTGCATATGCTAATTATTCATCCATGTCCTTTCTCAGAACTGAGATACAAATGTCAGCTTACACTCATACACTTGGCCAAAAGATCAGTGTTTCAGTCAGTCATGACTATAGAAACCTACATATCCTGCATCTGCAGCCAAATGTAGAGCTCATCTTGAATTAGATGAGCTGCTTACATATGTCTGTATTACTGAATCACTCTGTAGTGCCTTATTGCAGCTAGCTAGTGCCTTGTAGGGAATCTTAACTTATGAAAGCATCTGAATTAGAAATCCTCTACTTAATAAAGCTTTGAGCTTCCCACCAGCTACTGGAGTCCTTGTGTCTTTTCCTTCATTTTAAATAAATGAGGTAGTTCTGGAAATATAAGAGATTTTCATGAACTACGGGAGACTGGCTTCTGCCAAGGTGTTTCAGGGAAGCTGCAAAAACAATTACTGGAAATCAGAGTGAGGAGCTGTGGGACTGATTGTGTTTCTGCTCCTGAAACACGATGGCTGATGCGGACCTTCCTGTGGTACTTACAGCTGGGCAGACTCCTCTAGCAACTGAGATTTAACAAATTTGCATTAGTACCCTGGTGCCAACAGGGCTGTAGCATAAGCTGACACCATGTGGCTCAGCATAAGCTGGCAGCGCTATTTGTGCTTTCACACTTTAACTGTGAAGCTACATCAGCGATGGTTCCAGACCCTACATGCTGGGAATGAGACTTCCCACTTTGGGAAGAAGCAACAGAAGTGGCAGCATTGGCATCTGTGGTTACTTTAGCACTAGGAAACATTGAAATTTTGATCCTGGTGATGAGCAGATTCTATCTAGACTCTAGTTTAGCCTTAGAAGATGTGTGGTGGGGGAAATTCCACTTTCAGCAGCAGCTGTTCTGTGTAAAGAGTGCAGTGCATGAAGAGATCCCAAAACTGAAGAAAAGGTAGTGGAAAGAGACAACTCAGACTCATGGGAAAAAAAAGCCTAGTACAAACCAGATTTTAATCAAACAAGTGTCAAAAAGTGAGAAGCCCAGAGGTAAGCACAGATATGAAGAGGAGAGTGCAATTATCACACTCCTAGGTGAGGTAGGTCAGCCTTGCTTGTAGCTGAAACACAGCTCCCTGTGTCCAGGGAGTAGCTAGTCATAACAGTTGTTTTCCATGTAACTCCAGAGCAAACAAATTGTAACAGAGATTTATTAGTCACTGCATTTACTGATGAAATAAGAGTTTATAAAATGTGCCATGGAGAACAAATACCCTCCTTCCTGTGCTAGGAGTTCTCTCTCCCCAGGGTCCTTTAGTTCTATGTCACTTGCATGTTTTCTGCTGCTCGACCCCCATCCTACCCTACAGGGAGATATGGTTCCTCATGCTATGTGTCCTGATTCTGGACTGTCAGAATTCCTGTCTTCCCATGACTTTTGTTTTCTAAAGGGTTAATACCTGATTTTCTGCACAGCAGAGACCAGTATACTTGCACAGCAGATATAGTCCTGAAATGTATGAAAAGACAGGGAAACCATTCAGGGTTACTTTTTGTGTGTGTCACGGTATTGTCTAAGGGTCTGCGTCCGTGACAAGGGGGGACAGGCCCAAAAGGAAAAAAAAACGAGAAAAGAGGAAGGAAAGAAAAAAAAAATCGCCGGCGATAAGAACCAGCCCCGGGCGGTCCGGCGGCTAAAGCGGCAGAGAAGCCGCGGAGCCGCAACCTGGGAAGAGGGGGACCCGTAGACGGATCTAACACAAAAAAACAGCGGCACCGATCTGAGGAGGAACAACTAATTTTACTAAATATATCAAAATGAGGCTAGTAGAATTATGATAGAGGGTTTACAGGCTGAAAATCTTACACAGTAAAATGCAGGAGGACCATGTGCTTTCTCCGCCAGGCTGGGAAGAACAGACCCCACGTCTCCCACGTGGCTTCACCACCCCCTCTCCCGCAAAGACCCCTGGGGAGTGCACCTCCTCCCCTCCCCCTCAGAGGGCCACACCAAAAAAGGCAGTTTACAGTAACCGGGGAATTAACCCTTTAACTGCCCGTACCTTACATGATGTAATGATGTGGAATACCGACAACAAAAAAATCACAAAACCATAACACTGTGCCTTTGAGAAAGGTAGGGTTTGAGTTGCAGCTGTAGACCACTGTATAGTCTCTACAGATTGAGACATCTAACGTCATCTGGATACTGATCTTGGGACAAACTATGAGAATCATGCTAGACAGTCAGCAGTCACCCAATAAAGAGAATCAAAAGCAATTCATAGTGGAGGACAAGCAATACTGAATAACATCCATCCTCACAGCAAGCTGACAAAAACTCCTGAATAGGGTGAAGAGGGGCATCCTTGTTATTTTTGAGATAAATGTTGTTCTGCCTTGCTTGCAAAACCAGTAAGTAAATAGCACTAAGAAACAAATATACATTGTGTATCCTCATTTTCTATTTTAACTAGAAAACCACTTCCTTACGACTTTCATTATCTCTGCCTCCTCCCTGGTCATGATATACTGGCCAACAGCATTGTAGCAGAAATGCTAAGTGAAGCAGTGACTGAGCACCTGGTAGGAAGGCAGGACCAACACAGGGGAGCTCAGGTGCATGCAATGCACCTGAGTGACAAGAAGGGATTGCAGTGCATGCAATGCACCTGAGTGACAAGAAGGGATTCTCCCCTTCCCAGACCTCATTTAAAGGTTATCTTGCTGGAGATTCCTGCCTACCTGAGGCCTTCTAAGGGTAAGTAGATTCTCCCCCCCCCCCACCATGTCAGAACCTTGCTGCTCTGCTGCTATTGCTGCACTTTCCATTGTGTTACAGGCATGTACAAATTAGATAAGAATATTTCTGCTGATAGTTTCATGATTCTCAGCTGACCTCTCCATCATATATCAGATCTCCAGCTCAGTATAAACTTACCTCTCACTGCATTTTATTCCTCTTCTCGTTGTACCCATCGTAACAGTTGTTTCTCAGTTGATAGTGTTTATTCAAGCTGTATAAGCTCATACAAAACTGATATGCTTACTTCTCCTTCTAGACGGCATATTTTCAAATTAAGCTAGAAGTAAGAATATTTATCTCTCTGATCTGTGTGGTAGCAGTTAGGCCCACAACACAAAAACTGCAGTATGGATCTTTATAAGGAAGAGATACCTTGGCAACAGTAGACAAAAATTATGTGACGGTTTACTGTGAAATGCAGTTTCTATCAGGAAACTTTGCTTTTGTAAGTGAGGCTATATTATGTGATATTTGCAAAATGACTGAAGAAATATCACTGGACGTATTGGTATATGTCTGTCTGTGGTACAAGGAAGCAGTATGTTACAGTCCTGATATACAGGCATCTCATATAAAGCTGAATACTAGAGAGGAAAAAAGTGTGTGTGGGGGGGGGGGGGAAGTAAAAAAGAAAAGAGGAGAGGGAAAAAAAAAGTAAATGTAATTCTTGCAAGTCAGAATTTTCTCTGATATGACGCTTTTAAATTGTGCTGCTGTGGAATTCCCTCCATTGATGCCACTCTCCCTTGTTCAAGGAAGCATGGTGGAGTGGGAGGGCTGGGGGCAGTAACTACATAAGGCTTTGGGCTTTTCTCTTTAAGGAGAGAACGGATCCTCAGTCTTTTCCTCTTTCCCTTGCAAAATTGTCTTGTAGCTAACAGTGGTATTGACTGCTTCACTACTTAACTCATCTCTATAAAGGGCAGTGAGTTACTTGGCTGTGTCTTGTTTACTGTTTCTGCTTTTTTCTTTTATTTGAAGCATATCTTCCAGGTTCCCAAACTCAGAATAATTGATGCCACTATGAATTTGAGGATATTTACTAGAGTTTTGTACTCTTGCACAGAACAGTTGCATTCTTCCACTCTTCTAGCCACGTTGAAAGCCCTGTAATGCTCACCACCTTTTTTTTCCTCCTAAAGTAAACTAAAGCAATAACTGGAATACATTAGACATGTCAAACATTGTTTCCATGTCTTCAGTTACTGTGTACTCCAACTCCTTTATGTCTAGGAACAACTATTGCCTTAATTTCTTGTACCTTAGCGCTTGTTTCTGCTCTATGCAGTAATCAGACAGTGAATATCATGTTGCCAAAGTATGGATCCAGTACAGACAAACTCACTGGAAGGGTATGCTGGAGTGTTCCAGAGGGATGCTCTTTTGGGATAGTATAGCATAGTTTAAGCATAGTAATTTTTTTTTCTATCTTGCAAAAGTAATCCTCTTCAAATGCTTAAGATCTGAAGAGACAGCCTCTTCCTCTTATCATGGCAGGACTTGGATGCTGTTCCTTTTTAACTTCCAAAATGTGACCCATTCTTAGTTGGATAGAATTTCTCATCTAGAAAAACAGGTTGTATTAGATTGAAACCTCATGGTTAGGTTGCAGTTGGAATGGGCCATTATTTTTAGCATTTATTGAGATTTCATAGTGATTACTATCATAGGACAACTCAAGCTTCTTTACTAAACAGTGCAGAATTGTGTATGAGGCATCAGTGGAGGAAAAGATAACAGGCTTTTTTTTTTTTTTTTTCCTACTTCAGCCAGTGGGTGCAACTGTGTGCCTTAATTCAACTGCATGGTTCAGGTACCACTGTTAAGACATTGCCTGGAGTAGTCAGCTTTCACTGTTTACATAGCTGAAAATGCTGAACTGGTCTGTGTGCTTTCTAGAAATAAGGCTTAAAAAAAAATTTATAGTCAAGTCCTGGATGAATTTGTGTTAGTGTGAAATTTCAGATACCAATGGGAGATTGGATTTTTGTGGAGAACAGTCATCTAAAAGAACACTTAAGACAAAATAGAACCTTACTGCAAATGTATTGGCATCTATGGCATTCACATAGCCTATGCACAGATATATCTGGTTTGGGGACTTGTAACTCCTATCTGATCAACAAGGTTAATGGGAATGTCAGCTCTTGATATCAGGAGAAGCAGGATTCTGTTCTTATACAGTAACTAAGCAAATGACAATAATTGAGTCATTTTATAAATTGGTTTTTACTAACTCTGTAGCTGAGCAAATAAAGTCAATGAATAATGTATCCATTGAACTTTGTGATATTCTTCATTCTAGAATCAGTTTGTCCAGCTCTAATAATTATAGAACTTCATAGGTGCTATGGCAATGTTTCGAAGCGATCAGCTTACCAACAGTTCTGAGACAGGCACAGAGACTGTAGCAAAGGGTTATATTAGGAAATACCTCATTAAAAAGAAATAAAGCAAAATGTGCTGAGTGACGCAGAGGGAGATCTGTACAGAATCCAAGGTATAGTACAGAATAGGGAGTCTGGAGGCCTCTGTGCAATTTTTACTCTTTAAAGGTGAAGCATCATAACTGTTATCAGACTGGTAGCCACAAGAGTAAACAAAGTCTGTCTTTGGTCACTTACTCACTTGAGCAGGCATCAGTTCTCCATCTATTCATTCTTTGTCCCTAAAGTTTTCTCAAGGCAGAATGCATTTGATTGAAATAGACTATGCTCTGGTTATGTGCTATTTGTCACCATCACACTCTTAAATTAATCATTCTTATTAAATTGTTAGTGTTTCTGATACAGTGAGACAGCCAGAGAATGTCCCAGGACTGGGATAAGGTGCTATGCAGATACTGTTCCTGAACTTCTTAACCTTTTGCAGCACGTACAAAAGAAGCAGATGGCTAAGAATAAAGGTTGAAATGGAATCTGATTGTTATTCATCTGGGATCTCCTCCAACTCTTACTAAAACCATATTTCCACTAAGTTTGTGTATGATCTGATTTCAAGTCCCATACAGTGAATCCTAGGCAATTCAGCTCTTAAGGGATGTCCTAACTGAAATACTACCTGTATTCAAATGAAGGCTCTTCATTTTTCTTTCTACTTATGAACAGATCTTATTCTTGCTCCTGTTGCATGCTAAGTGCCATTTATTGCCATTTCAAGCAGGAAAATCAGTAAACAATATGGCTTCTCATGCAGCAGCATCCACTAGTGATGTCCTTTCTGTCTTCCTATCTCATTATATTTTAGTCCTAAACACTTTCAAATTGGAGTACTTTTCTATGGATAGCAAAATCAACAGCCTGATTCTAACAGTGCCAAATGATTCTATGCTGAATGCTTCTCAAACTTGGATTTAGTGAGAGATTATGTATATTGGGATGCGGTTATAGGAAATCTGTTCCTCATATCATCTGCAACATATGATCCAGCAAGAGCCACAAAAAGACCGAAGCAACAGCAAGAGAAGTGTGAACTGTCCCACTTATCTATATAGACGATGTGTGCCAGCATTACAAAGTTCTACATGACTTACAGTGTCCTCTTAAGTTGATGCTGAGAGCAGACATAGCCTGCAGTAGAAGGAGGTGTGTGCTTTACTTCTGGGAGGGGGGGAGGAAACTTGGCTGCCTCATCTCCAGAGATCAGTGAATTTCTTGCATGTGCTGGGCACATAGCTTAGGAATACCTGGAAAGTCCTTTAAGATCCTTGGGCTGAAGATGCTTTGAAAGAGCAGTGGTGGTATGTTGCAAAGATACTATCATCCCTGCACTCCTGAGGCATGTCCCTTTGGGTGAAAGATGAAGATGATTTGTTGAGGCATTCTATGGAAGCCTGCGCTGCCACAGCCTGTGCTACGCTTGTTTTCTGAGGTAAACAGGAAACCTCAGACCTCAGTAACGTCAGTTCTGAGCTTCTCACAAGGGCTAAATTCTGTCTGAAAGGAAAAGAGCAGCAGGAATGATCTCTGTGTTTAGTTATCTCATCTCTTGTCTTACATCATCCTCTCATGAGTGTGCCAGAAGGCCAAAAGGAGAGCTCTGATTGTCTTGCATGACCAGCATAATGGGTTTTCTAGTTGTTGATACCATGTGAGGGAGACTGAGTGAGCTGCGTTCCTGTTCTACCTAATTCAGAGCGACTGGAGAGGAAAACCTTTGCTCTGAATCTGCAGGGACTTGAACCTATGTCTCTTTCCATTCCCAAATGAGCTTTGAATCCAAAAAAACTTACCTGCAAAAATGCAAAATTGCATGTGAATTTCAGCCTCTGAATTTTTTTTCTTCTCACTGGCAAATTGTACTAGTGCATTTGGAATATCACACCCATCTACGGATTTAATCATCAAAGCATATTTCAGTATAAAACAAACTTTTAATCTCTGCGAGAGACTAGCAGAACTGTCTCACTGCTTTTGTGCTCTTTGAGCATTCCCAAGCAACATTTTACTCTTTTCAGAGTCTTTCTTTGTTTAACATACAGGAGAATGCTTATTGGGATAGGAAACCAAAGTGAAGTGCTGGCCCTGAGGCAGTGCCTGTTGCCCAGGAATATTTCAGCATGGCTGCCTGATTCAGCCTCTACTCTAATTTTTGAAGTTGTCACGCCTTATATCTGTCTAAATTAAAATATACTTTTGCATTAAAATGATATATAGAATTCAACTTCAAAAGCTGTCTCAGGAACCATCTCCCCTTTGTGACAACAATGTACAGGCCCACTCATTTCTTTGCTGTGCAAAGTGCTGTCAAACACGTCCAGTCGTCGAGCACCAACTGCAGCAAAACTGTTCATCTTTCTAAGGCAGCAGTCTCAAAGCTCTTTATAAATGCCACCAGCAGACACCTCATGCTACCTCCTCCAAGGGAAGTGAGTAACACTCCTCTAGTCATATATGGAGAAGCTGAGGTAAAGTCAGGCAATTCAATTTCCCCGCTGTCACATAGTAAGTCTGTCTGTAGCATGAAGATACTGCCTTTCTAATGCTTCAGTCCTGGTTTCTAAGCAATAGTTCAAGCTTCCTCTCTACTCAACAGCTCAAATTGCTGCAAAGGATTAAGTAGGAACCAGAAGAATTAATTTCACAGAGGAGGAAGAAACCAGCACAAAGAATACAGCAGGTTATGGGGTGGTGGGGTGGGGAGTGGAGGGAAACGTGTGTACTGATTAAGAGACAGAAAAAACCTAAGCAAAACTGCTAAAGCTTTGTAGCTGTCAAATATATCCCTCTCATACTGCTTTCCCCTGCCCTGATTTGTAACAATTTGCAAAGAGAAAATCCTTTTTAAGTGAACAAGAAACTTTCTAGTGAACAGAGTGCAAGTCAATTCTGCCAATAGCTCACTTGGCCAGATGCTCCCCTGAAGATAATTGTAAGTTCCTTTACTGTATAGCAGCCCCAAGGAACAGAATTGACAACTTTTCAAGGAAATGAATGGCATGTGAACCCTGGTGCTCTTCTACATAGCCTAAACTGTGGTCCTCAGAGACTGTTTGTCTCAGAAGTGATATGTCTGTTTGAACTGAGTATCATCCTTGCTCTGGTATGGCTGTAGATGGTACATAACCTGTCAATGAAATATCAGAAGAGCTCACATCACCAAAAAGGGAAATTCAACCTGAACAATACAAATCTGGTTCTTCCAGACTGAGCAAACCAAACCATTCATTGTAACTAGAGAAGGCAACTGAAAATGGGCTGGAATGGCCTCACAACTCTAATAAACCAAAGGAATAGGAATGAACCTGACCTGTGCTGCTTAGTTGATGCTAATAGGCTAGCTTTAAAGGTGTTCTAACCAGCCTCCTCTCCAAAAGAGAACATATAGCCTCTCTAACACAGCCAGAACCTCTGGATATTTGTCAGCACAACAAATAAGCAACACTACTAAAGCTCATAAAAGTCTTGCAGCAGCGTGCAAATGGGCATGGCAGCAGCTGGCAAAACATCAGCCTATATGTTAAGAGTAAAGAAATTGAGCTCTCTGATATTGTCTTATGGAGAAAGAACCCTCTTCTGATAAAAGAGGATCTCTGAGAATGCATGGGTGTCACTGGAATTATTTCCTCCAGTTTCCAGGACTACTTAATCAAAACACTCTATATCTCTCCTACTAGACAGAAAAAAGCAGATGGCACATATGTACAAGGAAACTAGAGATAAAGGACATACCTAGAACTTGCATGTATTTCATGGGGTCATTAAAAATGCTAACTCCTCAAGGCACACGTTAACAGTCTACTAGAGTTCTCACACCTCATCTGCCTCTGTTCAGGTGGAAGGTTTATCAGAAGGTGGGAAGTGCAGCACAAGTAAGATATTTAGTCTGGGTTGATTTAATAAAATTACCAGGCTGAAAAGTTACAGCATGCCCTAGCAAGCAACAATATCTCTCTTTTACTAACTGGTTGTCACTAATAGGTACTGCATGCAAACAAAAAAGCAAAACGGAGTGCCAGCAAAATGGAAGCCTCAGCCAGTCAACAGGAACAATTACCAACTTTCATACAAACATTTGATAAATTGTCCCTTTATCAGACATAGGCAAATAAAATGCAGACTCCACATAACGAGATTTATCCCCCTCCTTCAATCGATCCTAACATATATTCCTCCTGTATGTTGAATTTCTAGTATGAGGGAAGAACATGTGAGCAAGTGTACGTATGATGCATGCAGACTGGGAAGAAGTCTTTTTCCTTCTTCTATGTTGATCTAGCATTGATTTTTGGGTTTAGGTTTTAGAAGGTTGTTAATCTTTGCAGATTCCCACAGGCATGAATTCTTCTGGAGTGTGCCCATAGGAAGGCCCACTTGGTATCACTGTGCTTATTCATATGCAGTAGTTAGGAGTTTTCAGCACATTGTCACCAATCCTGAACACCAAATTCACATCGCTGTTGTACAGGCTTCCTTCTGCAGACTAATCTTGCTGCTTGGGAGAGCTTTCAGAGCTGAGGAGTACTGGCACACTTGAAATTTCAGCTAATCCCCTCTCAAAAGGCATTGTTGCTATTCTTGGAATCGTGAGTAGGAAGTTTTCTTGCTTTGTTAATGGGTACAGTTAAAGGCAAAATTGTGCCATTTTCTGACAGCTAACTCCAATGATGCCATGACCAGTATCACTTCTGCTTGAAACTAAAACAAGACAAAGCAGCCAAGTTTTGGTCTGAACGGTAACTGGTCAGAAATTGCTGGAGTCCAGACATTCTCCTGAAAATAAGTGGTTTTTTTTTGGCCCAGAAGAACTTTTATATTTTTCATGTTGGTCTACTTTTTTTAAAAGATCTTCCAAGTGAAATGGAAAATTCTTCCTTTTTCAATGGAAAATCTAGTAACAAATCCCAGTCCACTCATTTTTATGTGTCACATTTTATTGTAGGACATAGGTTCTCATGAGAGCTTATCATGGATTGAAAACATGTAGGTGGTTTCTTAGCCAGTTTTAGTGTTCATAAATATTCTCAAATGGTGCCAGAGAGAGATTATAAGAAATTCTTATGTTTGTGCTCAGTGGAAAGGGCTTCTGAATTCTAACTAAGCTGTGCTACTTCCTACAATGGAGAAGCTATCCTCCCGGAGAGTAGCGACTAGGTGCCATTATTCTGATAGTGCTTAGCACAGTTCCATCCTCGTGGAACTGTTAAACACTGTCCTGTGAACAATGAGTAATATGCAGCCATGCTTTCCATTTTGATACAGGAATTTGAGAATAGATTTCAAGAGTGCTGAAAAAAAATCATCAGTTTTTTTTGTATATTTGCACCTCTGTTTTCAGTCGATGTAAGTATATTACCTGCGAATTTTCAAATGGAACGTATTGAGTTGCAATCAAAAAATTGATCCTGTCTATTTACCAGACCTTTATAAGCCCCATCTTACCAGAAAGAAATATCCCTTCTTTCACAGTCACTCCTTGTTCACATCACCACTTCTGTCAGTATGTATACTTGTGAACAACTGTTTTCAAAGAAGCACAGGAAGAGTAAATTTCCATGGAAAATCTGACAAACACCTCAAGAACTCACTAAGAATTACAGCCACTGCCATCAAACTCAACTGATGAGTTAGTTTCCCAAAAACAAGGTCAAATATCCCACTAGCTTTGCATTTTGTTGCTCTCTTTTTTTGTATATTTTAATACAAAAATAAAAAGTTTTATTATAGCTAATATATGTGTATATAAATATTATGTACTCCATGAGGGCTGCTCTGAAAGTAATGTCTCCTGTTTTATTCTGTTGGCCCAAGACATCAGAGGCAGATACTGGTAGTATGCAGTAGAGGTTAAACCTTCTCACCAATATTCTGTTAAATTTTGTTGCCGTGCAAAAGATGGCAGCAGAGGGGCGGTCTCACCGAATGGCATCTGACGTGGAAATGTGTATGAAGCAGAGGTGTGGAACTGAATTCCTCCATGCAGAAACAATGGCATCAGCACTTTCTGAATGTTTATGGAGACCAAACAGTGGATGTGAGCATAGCGAGGTGGCGGGTGATGCATTTCAGCAGTGGTGGAAGTGACAGTGGGTCATTTCTGCTGGTGCAGACTGTTATGAGTGCAGCATACAGGATCTTGTCCATTGCTGATGAAAATACATAGCTCATGGTGGTGACTGTGTTGAAAAAGAGAGTTTTGTAGCAAGAATTTGCTCTATTAAATAGTATTATTGTGCTCATTGTAGTTTCCATGGAAATAATTAGGAGGCATTACTTTTGGAGCAACCTTTGTAGATGCAGCCTGAGATAATTTCTCTTCACTCAGTGCAGCCCAGGCAAGCCAAAAGGTTGGACACCTGTGATTTATGGTTTCAAGTCTGCCTAGGAGGATCTAATTGCTCCTTTTCCATGAGTGTTAATGGAAACAAAACACCTGAAATATATATGTGAATCTTCATTACTTTGCACTATTTTCTACATTTGTGACTAAACTGTTGAAGTTGACCTGATTAGAAAAAGGGAAGTTATCCCTTCTCATATGTTTGATAGTTTAGTTTCCTATCACCAGTAGCAACTACAGCATAAGGAGCACCTATAGAAGAAAAAATGTAAAAATATTGAGAATAGGTGCACACAGCGTGTCATCTAGTTCAAGACTAGCTGATGGAAATGTTTTAGGAGCAAAATTGGGCATTGCTTGCATTGTATTCCTGCCACCTGCAAGAGTATGTTTCTCTGCTTTAAAAATAATTGAAGTAAGGTCTTTGTGTTTAGAACAATAAAATTCATAGCAAAATCAGAATCAGGGTGACTCCAAAGCAAACAGGCTGTGACAAGTTTCCACTGCAGTTGCTAGACTTCCTTCACTGAGTTTAAAAAGAGTCAGTTTAGCAACGCTCAATGGCCTACAGCTATGCTTCTTCAGGCTGCTCTCATGTCAACTGTTATAAGCTAAGTGATTCAGTCTAGGCATACAGTTGGACTGAAGAATTCCAAGAAAAACTGAAGGGTGTGCTGCAGCAGGTGCTACCCTTTCAGCTGAGCCCTCATTGAGTCAGTATCCTGGCATAATGCTGTAAGATCCAGTGTGCCCAGCAAGATGTAATGCCAAAGTCACTTGAACTTCTGGCAAGACTAAATGGATACTTCTTTAGTTCCATGCTAGCATGTCTGAACCTGGCATCTTCTGTCAAATTTCATTTGGTTAACAGAAATCAGTGGGGCTACGCTTATATGCACCATCTAATGGCCTGGTCTCACTTGGTTAGCCTAACACCTAACAACAGATTTTGTGGAAGAAACAGTAATTCTGATCACAGGGGAATGCACCTTCTGTCCCTGAGCCAGATGTGTCTCAGTGGCAGGTGATGATCAGTCAGAGTACTTAGAATGTAGAAGGGTTCTGTAAATGGAAATTAATATTAACCTAGCTTGGAAACAAAGCACAGTGCCCCTCAGGGCAAGAAGGGAATTCCAGTCTACAGCCGTTATTTGATGGAAGTGTTTCCAATTACAAATCCTCTGAACTCTTTAATTCAGACTCCTTTTTTTCTAAGCAAGGGAACACTCCCAAAAATCTTCATCAAGGCTGCATATGGAGTGAAAGGTTTTTTTAACTGTTTAAGCTAGCTTCAGTGCAGGGTATGAATGCCAAGGACCTCTCTGATAAAGTTCACTGCATGCAACTACCACAAAATAATGGCAATTGAATTGCACTGCAGTGTAAGAGCCCCTGTGAAGAGCACACCAAAGCCTCTAGCAGACCATTAAACTGGGATCTTAGAGAAATGGAATCCATTGGAATGGGTATGGAAACCTTGAGGGCATGCTTGGAATAGGAGGTATATGACAGCTGCATCAAAGGGATGCTCTGCAGATGACCTTTGGGTCACTGAGAGTCACCACGCGCACAAGGGAACTGCATGCCAAATATTCCTTAGGAAATGAAATAGCAAAGAGACTACAGGATAAGCTAAACTTTCACACGTGTGTACAGTTCTGAATTACGCTGATTCTGGAAACCTGCTTTGACCACCAGTGGTGGCTAGCAGGAATGGATAACAAAATAGAGCTTGGTAGGATATATCTTAATATCCTTTACACAGTAGTTTGGTGTGACAGCTTTACATTTTCCTTCACAATCTTTAAAATGGGAAAGAAAACTATTTGTGTCCTTCCCTATCACCCTCTACTCCATAACCAGAAGCTGAACTCAGTCTGTAATTAGATTGACTTGTCAACTTTTAGAAACTAAAACACAGCTGAGGACAGGAGATGCTAATGAGACATTACTAAGCAGAGAATGAGTGATGGTGTTTGGAAACACTCTAGGTTGTTGGGTTTTTTTTTTCTCCTTTATATAGTGCCCAAAGTTTGGTAGTCTTTACATAGATGCAAAAGATGCAGGCCATCTTAGTCCAACTAACAGTTTGGCCTTTTCATGTGCCAAGTACTCTGAAAAAAAAAAATCATTAGAATATCTAGAAAAGAAACTTAGGTTCCTTAATCACGGTCCCCTGAGATATTAAGGCTGAGGAAGGAGGAGTTTGATTATGTGTCTATCTTGCCACTGTTTTGTCTTTTTTTTTTTTTTTTTTCTGGGAGATTTTAAACCCAAAGCATTTGTCATATTATTTAATGCAATTCCTCAGTCTTATTACTTTCCAATCACATCTCTTTCCAATGGACACCATGGCTTACTTGCTAGGGTCATTGGGTTTTATTTACAACATCTTACTTCTGTGATAATTAAGATGTGTATAGTATTCTTGATTTCCTCTGCTCTCTTTCAGTGTCATTTTCAGGTTATGACTTTTGCTCTTTTTCTCTTTTGCTAGAGGCTGCAAGTCTGTCAAAAATGTTTTGCTGCCTGCAGTGCAAATAGAACAAAGCTTTGTGGGTTTTTCGTTGCTAGACATCTACTGCATTGCTGCTTCTGTCTACAAGAAACAAAAATCAGTGACTTTGTAAAAGTTGATACTGAGACCTCCCAGTATCAGGATGAAACTAGGTGCCTGCACTTCATTCCCTTTCCTTAGTCTTTCTCTTGCTTATAAAGGCTCAGAAAGACCACAGCAGCCTCAGCATTTCACAAAGGTCAGGAGGATGGCACTTACGTTTATTGTTTGACCTCAAACAAAACAAAAATTCTCTGACTTTCTGGCTGTGGGATCTTTTGGCCAGTGGAAGGTTCATAAGAAGAAAAACCTCCAAGGAGAAAAACAGGAAAAGAAAAGGAACATAAAGTAATGGAAGTACTAGAGATGTATGTGGAGTGGCATTATAGGTTTTGGTCATCCCAATTCTGCCTTGGCAGCTGATTAAATTACAGCTTTTAAATCAATCAAGGGAGTGCTCCAATGAAAGATGAAGAATTGATAATTACAAAAAGAGACAGGAGAATTGTACAGCCTTATAGAGTTGAAATTCAAACACATCTGGAGGCTGTTCTTCACAGATGAATCTACAGACTTCTCCACTGATGGGCTCCATATGAAATACAATTGGCTGTGAGGTAATTATGAACCTCCAGGATCAAGCAATACTAGCACATTTGAGAATGGAAAACACGCCACATCACCCTTAGCTCTCCACGAAACAATAATGCTGGAGTCTAAGAATAGATTGCTCCACATGCTTCAGCAGCAAGGCCATCTGGCCCAGAAGCAGCAACTTCTGATGTCTAAATGCCATTCTGCAGAACATGTCAAGGCTTTGTTGACTCCAGGGTGGCATGTACCTCTGGAACATAGTAAGTGATCAGTTGATAGCATTAGCTACTACCTCATCCTCTTCTAGTAATTTATTCTTTTTGCTTTATTTTGAGTAATAAACCTAGCCTTCAGCAGGAGAGGCCAATGTCGCAGTCACTCTTCTCTATAACTTCCTTCATAAAGACATCTGCTGTCAGGCAGTGTTGGGGTTGGAGTGACTGCAAGATCCTTTACGTAAATTCACCAACATAGATCACTGTCTTGAAACTCATTTGTCTTAACAAGTTCTTGTATCAATGTTCTCTTTATTACCTCTCTTTGGGAAGGCTTTCAAGTCTGTCTTGAGACCCTCCATCTGTTTAAAAAGGAGACAAAATGACAGCAACTAATTAAGTACCCTAAAAACAAGACATAACTAGACATAGACTGTAAATGCTCTCTAGTGAAATGTAAGGCAAAATAGTGTGTTTTGGGTTTTGCTCTTTATAAATGCTAAAGGTTGCCTTCATACGACACTGGTTTCTAATTCATACCTCCTTTCATCTCGCAGTTTTTATTCAACATTACTACCTTTTTTCTTCTGTGTCAGATCCTTACAGAAAGGAACCTGGTAGGGTTTTTGGTCTTGGCACTGTGTATTGGCGAAGAAGTTAGTGATGGGGGATGAAAGCAGGATAAAGCTAGGAAGTGGGTAATGATAATTTTCTTTGAGATTTTTTTTTACATTTTAAAGAAAAATTAAATATTGGAGTATTATATATACAACATATATGTATAACTCCAATAAAAAAATTAAAAAGGAGTTAACAGGGGAATGAAGAGTTCATGCTTTGAGTGTTTGAAAAGTAAAAATCTGCTAGGCCTAAAAAAGGCAAATTATAGTAATAAAATGTTTCTCTATGCGTCTTTGCCTACTTGTGATACAACCGCAATGGGCATGAACTTTGAGATATGCAGCAGTGCACAGAACAGCTGCTGTGCCATTGGGACCCACGCCATGTCTATTACTACAGTCAATTGTTCTCTTACAAACAGGCACTACAGACTACAGCGCTACCCTTCTTCTTGTTTGCTTACTCAAGATAATTCTTAGTTAGCAATGCAGCCTCTATTTCTACTAAATCTGAAATAGCCTTTTAACTCTTCAATCCACCTACTTACAGTTTAATTATATCTGCATCTGTTTTCTGTGAGCACAACAGAACTCCAAGGACCTTGTATTTGTTTGTTCATGGCTATGGGCATCCATTGAGTTGTTTTTCTTGTCTTGAATGGTTATTCTCCATTTACGCCAAAATAAACCAAAGAAGAATTATGCACTATCTAGGAGACATCTGAAAGAAACGAAGTATATGAATAATTTTGTTCTTTGGATCTATAGTTAATCTGTAGAAAATCTGTTCTAATACTGTTTGGGAGTATGGCTTGATCTATCTTTTCTTGAAAACCTATTATTATTAAATTAATAATTAACAGCATCAAAACCAGGTGAACAGTCAAATCTCCAAACAGCCAATGAAGGCATACCCAGAAACCCTGCATGACAGAAATTCAGCGAGCCTTTAGACCCAGGAGATTTTCAGTTGACAATGGAATTGCTGTGCTTTCTCCACTGTCACAATTATGATTTGGTGAGCAACAGGGTGCATCAGAAACTCTCAGGTGAATAGACTGCATGTCAACATGCAGTTACATAAATGGGTGCAAGCATTCCCACTTGTGTGCCAGCACTGTGCCATTAAAACAGCGTTCCCATTTGCAAAACAGGCAAGAAATATTCTCAGTGGATGGATTTGCTATTATTAACTAGAATATCTATTTGCAAATGAGGCAATTTCTTGCTTCATGCTAGTGGAAACCACAAGGCTGAAAAGACAAAGAACACTATGAACTGTTCAGTGAAAAGAAGTTCCCTGAGAAGCAGAACCTTAGAAAGCAAGAGGGAAAGAGAAGGGTCAGGAGCAAGTAATCAGCCCACACTTGCACTCATCATCATGATGGGCATGATAAAATTGAGATGTCACTTTTCCAGATTCATCTCAAGTTCTCTTTTATCTAAGTTCATAAATATGAAGCTAAAGAACCTTTCCTTCTGCATTTGAGAAACCTTTTTTCATAATTTAGATGAATATCAGTGCTTAGGGAAGTGAAAGATTAATAGCAACTGCTCGGTGCCAAGCAGAGTGCAGGCAAGGCTTCCCTTGTGCAGCTCTGCAGTTTCTCCTAATTTGCAGCCTATACCAGCCTAGTCCTGAGCAACTGTGTGGCTGCCAGTACAAACAAATTCCACTAGCCCACACTTATCCATCCACACAGCTCTGCCCAGTGCTATTCAAGTCTTGCACCTTCAAGCAGAGTCTCACCAATACTGCTGGTCACAAAACATCTACTAGTCCTTTGCACAGCATACAGTCTTCATCTGAGTCTTGTAGTATCATTTCCTCTAATTCTCTGTGTTTCCTCCTCAAACTGTAGACATCTCGCATTCACCTCAATTCTGTCCAGCAACATCTACTCTGCAAATGAAGTTCTGGACTTGTACTGTGTCTCTACATTTCCGGCTTAGCAGAGGGTAGTAGTAGTAGACAAAGTGTACTGTTTCTGTTTAAATAATAACATCCCCCGCTGTAGTGTTAGTATCAATAAATACATCTTAACGTTTGTGATTAAACAAAGACTGCTGAGGATCTTACACCACCAGCCAGACTGCATGCTGCTCAGAAACAGGGGCAAAGAACGTTGTTACGTCTTTTAGCTCCATGGCCTGCAGTCCAACAGATGATACTGAAGTAGGCTACATTTGCTTTTAGTAGTATCAGTTCTCTGATAGGCAACAATGGCTCTTTGTTTCCTTTGAAAGCAGAAAAAAGACAGCGTTTTGTTTGCCTCCTGAGCTCACCTGTCTTTTTATGCTGTCAGAAGTTTCGGAAGCTCAGCCATCCTCTTGGTTAGAAGTCTCCATTTCGTTCTTTCCTTCTTTTAGTACGGATTCCTTTTTGATTACTCAGAGCTTCTTATAAAGCTGTCTCTGGAGCCTTCTCAGTCCGGGTTCAAAATGTGGTCACTTACTCTTTGAAGCACAAAACACAAGTCAAAAGAGCTAATTTTTCTGTTCTGCAGTCATGACCACACCACTAACCAAAACAGTCAAATGTAAGTTCTTACTAAAAATGATTGAGAAAATCTTTCAATCTTTCCTCACTGTTGATTTTGTTAATTCACTGGGTTCCTGAAACCCAGTTAAGTCTTCAGATGTAAAAACTGGATATATGTGACATGGAGCACGTCTCACTTAAACTATTAGCCAGGTAGTTGTGAGTG
This sequence comes from Numida meleagris, assembly GCF_002078875.1. Classification (NCBI taxonomy): domain Eukaryota; kingdom Metazoa; phylum Chordata; class Aves; order Galliformes; family Numididae; genus Numida; species Numida meleagris. Next base: position 60,831,844 of record NC_034409.1, on the reverse strand, counting down.
AATATATACATTGATATATTTTTGCACCTCTCATTCTTTTGGACTTCACCCCTCTGCACAGAGATGTATATCTAGAGGAAGATAGATTCTCTTTTGGATTAAGGTGTATCAGTAACTTGTCACTTCACCCTACTGATTAACTGTTCAGTATCTGTAGACACGAAATGATCCACATTCTCCTGCCAGCAGCTATCTTGGAATCAAGTCACAGAAGTCTTCATCGCAGCCTTGTTCTCAGCAGCGCTGTATTCCTATGCTGTCGTCACAATGTAGCTGCCATCTACGCTATTGGCCTCTTGCATCAGAGCTGCAAAATGGAGGCTTGAGGAAGAAAAAGAAGATGTAATTGTCAGGAGAAAGAGAAATGGGCTGGGTAAGTCAGAAAGAACAGGAGGTGCTGTCTGGAAGGAGCCAGTGAAGCTGGGAGAAGGGGTCCAAATTCTCCTCTTGGGGGCCAGTTTCATTCTTGCTTGCATCTTTGCAAATGCTGGTGTAGCTATCAGGAGCCACACGGGTCCTGACTTTTCTGCATGATGTTAGTAAAAGGAGTAGTAATTGAGAAATGTCACAAATAGGTGATACTTTAGCTATTTTTATGAGGTATCTCCAATTATCCTGCATCCCAAGGGACAGTTAATAATTGTGCCTTCTGCTAGTGTTCACCCCAAGGAATTCAAAATAGAAACAAATAAAATCAAAATGGAAAACAAAAATAAATAGAGTTGGAAGATGAAGAAAAGAGAACAATGACCTGATTCTATGAGGTATGGAGTCCTCTCAAACTGAGGAAATCAGTATCCTCCTACAGCACATGCTGAGGGGAAAAAGTAAGCAACATAAATAGCTCCTTGCTAGTAGGAGAAAGGAATTCCAGAAAAATCCAATGCACGTTCACAGGCATTCCTACCCTTGTTCCAGGTCTCTCTTGTCATCTCTTGTTGTAAGACAAGACCTGTCCAAAGAGACAGGAAGAGATAATCAGACTGAGCTAATGGAATATTGTTACCATCAAGTACCACACCAAAAACTGGAGGGATGGGAGAAGGCAAATGCTCTTCTTATTAGTGGAAATGAGAATCTCAGCCCGGAATCCATTAAGCCACCTTGGATGAAACAGGAAGAATCTAACACAGCAAGACTTCAAGACTGTCTCCATGACTTGGTGTTTGCATGTACTGCTGTGATTGTGTCAGAGGAGGTAGGGATAGAGGCAGCAGACCCCTGGTATGGCTCTGTATTTAACAAGAAGAGGAGGAGAGAAAATATAGCTGTGGGAAGATGGAATTGTATCTTGCTACACAGGGATTTTTGGAGAAGGCACTCTGTCAACTTATTCATATGCACAGCGGTGATAATTACTTTCTGTTTTTGTAGCTCACCTGTGGTGCCTTCCTCTGTGGGAGGCTTTTCCTTTAGCTCCCATGAGTGGAATGATTTTGGTGTCTTCCACATGCTTGCTGAGCTGTCTCCCATCAATCAGACTGAAATTATAGAGAACCATAGACTCTCAGCTTACCTACTTTTGCTGCCCCCTCCTCCCCCCCACACACACCATTCTCTGTAACCTGATTGATTGCTGCAAGAAACAAAACATGCTCTAGCAACTTAGGTATCACCTTTTCACTGAGACACACTTTCTTGCTCAACTAGATACCTATGTAAACACTGCTGGACATAAATGCAATGCATGTTCACAGCCCTGCCAATTTGAAACCGTGTGTCTTAGTTCCTTATATTCAAGGCTCAACTTTATCTCCAGCTCCCACTGCTCATTCTTCTAATGTCTACATCTGACACCAATCATGAGTGGCTGTTAAGAATTTTTGGCCAAGCTCTAGACTGTTATCTGGGCAAAACTCTTCCTGATATCAAGCTGTCCAGAGAGTGAATCAGATTTCAGTATTTATGGCAATGTTATTTATGCCATAAAAGTGACCTCATAACATTTAACACTTCTTGTCCTGTTTGTCTCCTTCTTCCAAGGCACTACAGCTTACTTGACAGATCAGTGCCCTGGGATACAGGTTTTATTCTCAGCTTTGGATAGCCATGTGAACTCAAGCAAAACATTTTCCATCTCTTCATCCTCTTCTGTAAAATGAGGACTGCCTCTGTAAGCACTGAAGGGTCTTCTGATAAAGAGTAATGCAGAAGAGTCAGTGGTATTATTATTACTTATTCTTGCATGGTCTTTCTATCATTCATCTTGCAGCAAGATCTTGTCACGGTGAGCAATGTGCTAGAGGAAAAGCTTACATGCTTGCTACCATTTTAGATATTGGTAAGAAAATACACTGACAGTATCCCACTTGCAAATAAGCGCATTACTTCCCAAAGCACTATATAAAATGTGCATATATGTGCATATATGCTCATCTCTGAAATGCAGCTGTTTCTGGTATAAGATATGAGAGATGGCCATAGCAGATTGCAATGAACCCTGCAGCAGAAGAACGGCTCTGATTCCTTACTGCTTTGTAAGTCATATTGTCATTTGAGCTTGAGGTACTGGGATGTGAACTGTTCAGTGAGGATTTGCTAGCATCTCAAACCAATGTCACAAAAGAGAAAATAACTTCACAAGAGGAAGACAATTAAGAATGCACCCTGCTGTCAGTTAAACAAAATAGCGAGAGGAATGTGATGACAGATTTACACCAGCCTGTGAACAGGGATAATACCCTTGTCTGTGTGTGCATCCTGTGAAGGGACACAAGTGGGTAAGGTCCCCAACACCTGCCCTGAAAATCAGGTGCTCACATCCCACAGTGATTACAGTATCACAGGCTTACAGTAGCATGCTCCTTCCTTGAGCACAGGAGTTGCAGATTGGGAAGGTGCCTTCAACCAGTTAGTATCTGTTAAGTGCATTGTTCAGCATGTATTGTTTATTATTAATTTCTCCTGAGTAGGAAGCCTCATGAAAATAGAACATAAACCCCTATCATTCCGTCTCTTCCCCTACCTACATTAAGATAACGTTACAGTCATACACATAAACAATCCAGGCATTCGAGCACTTCACAGCCTCTGCAGGATAAGGCTGCTGGGGCTTCTGGTACTCCTGCGTTCTAGTTTCCAGTGGGCCCTTTCTCCTTACCCCTGTAACTCTGCCACACTGCTGCCCACTCTTCTATTGGTTTGTATCTTCCTGCACAGACAACCTCTGCAGAACCCAGAAGAGTGGTATATCCTGTTTACATGGGTGGATAGTGATAGGACAAGGGGGAATTGTTTTAAAATAAGACAGGGAAGGTTTAGGTTAGATATTAGGAGGAAGTTTTTCACTCAGAGGGTGGTGACGCACTGGAACAGGTTGCCCAGGGAGGTTGTGGATGCCCCGTCCCTGGAGGTGTTCAAGGCCAGGCTGGACGTGGCTCTGGGCAGCCTGGTCTGGTGGTTGGCAACCCTGCCCACAGCAGGGGGATTGAAACTAGATGATCTTTGAGGTCCTTTTCAACCCAAGTCATTCTACGATCCTATTCTACAACTACTGCATGGAGTTGGAGAGTATGTAGATGCACATACCCATGGTCCTGAGGCAGTGTTCCAGCCATGTTTTCAAGATTGGGATTTGAAGAGCAGACTAGTATAGCCCTAAAACCAGCCTGAAGATTGCCCATAGCAGAGTAGAGGCACGCTGTAGACTCTTCTCATCCTCTTCTGCTCCTCTTCCCTTGTCGCCAGTATTTCCTCTTCTACTGATCTGTAAAATAACTTGCTGAAAGCATACAGAGTCTGATTCTTCTCTTGAAAAATAAGAAGATACTTTCTTTCACATTTGGGATGATAAATATCTTTAAATATCTTGAGACTTTTTTTTTTTTTTTTTTTTTTTTGCCAATGCTTTTTATCCATCAAAGACATGCTCTGGTATTCCCTGTCTTCTTGGCTGTATTAAAGCCATGGTAAAAGAGGTGACAGAGGTGGTATAATAGCTGCAGACAGAGCATGACTACTGAAGTCAAATATTTATGTATTCAGCTTGATAAACTCAATCCTTTCTTGGCAGAAACAAGGGACCAGCAGTGGATGTTGCTGCAGCTAACACGGAGATCAGTATTTTCCCAAATGAGTAATGAATTCTTGGGGGAAACATTACAGCAGTTGGCTGTGCCATCCCAAATGATTGATATGGCAAGTATGCACAGAATCTGATAGACTAATAGCTAACTCAGACTAACTAGCCCCAGTAATAGGACAGAACGCAGTTCAAGAAGAACATCAGATGATATATACAAGTGTTACCTCTCATCTCTTCAAATTTGAAGCTACATAGTTAAGGGAGTTCAGCCACTTGCATTTAAGTGATAATAGAATCTGGCTCTTAGACTTACCTGGATTGCAAAATAGTGCAAATTACTGATCAGAGCCATTCAGTCTACCTATATTACGAGTTTGACTGGATATAGATTTATTGGCACAAGACATTATACAAGAAAACTGCTGAAAGAGAGGTCTTTGGCATGAGAACCAAGGAATGATAAGGAAATAGAAAGATTCCTCAGATTCTCTTCAAGTTCAGATGAAGGTTAGTGGTCCAGTGTTTGTGGGTATCAGCAGAGGCCCCCAGGACAAATCCAGATACTCAGTTACTATGGTGAAGGGAGCCATGTGAGTAACTAGGCAGACACAGGCAGTTCATTGCTGTCCTGCTGGGAATGGACTTGCAAATTAAAAACCAGCAAATGAAAGAGAAGGACTTTGTGAGAATGCTGAAATGACTGCAAAGATGAAACTTTTCCTGGAATGGCCCCAAAGAGACAGAAAAAGTATTTCTCATGGTGGGGGGCAAAACCAAGGAAGGACAGGTCAGAGCTTGGCTCTATAACTGAAGTAGGAAGAGAGGTCATAATCTCTATAAATCCGGAGAGGTCTTTTGGAAAATGCCACCATGTATAAAGTCCACTAAGGACCTCAGGGCCAAAACCACACCTCTCTAGGAGGCAGATCCGAGAATGTTCCACAGAGGTGGTGTCTGTGCATGCTCAGCAGCAAGAAGATGCAGAATGCTGAGGCTGAAGGAAGTACTGTCAGAACAACTCTCTCACTGGACCAGAATAGTGTGATTCACTTTGGAGGACTGCCTGCAAATCTACATGAGAGAGACAAACAGTTTGACAGCAAGGTCCTGAATGTTAATAGAAAGTTCAGAATTTGAAAAAAAAAAAAAAAAAAAACAACATCAAAGCATAGAAAGCCTGAAGAAAACCTCAAGACTCCTTAAGATTCATAACATTCTAAGTGTCAGTTTGGCACTACTCTTGAGAAAGATGTAGATGCTTTAGTGTGTTTCAGCAAATATAAATCAAATTATTTGGTAGCAACTGTCTCAAAAGCAGCCTCTGTCCATGTAAATGTTGGCAGGTGGATTAAGATGATCCACCAACTTCATATGCAAAGCCAGTACGAGCAACAGTCTCCATTTGCCAATGGTAGATCTCCACTTAGGTGCCCATTGGATTCCTACAGTAATTTCCCAATTCTTTGTAACTTTAATATTCTAAGACTTTTAAAAGGCATACACAGAGCACTAGCTCTGTAAAAGGGTCAAAGATTTGGAGTGGACTGTTGAGCCACTTTGAAGTACTGCCAAGCTAATTTTTAAAAATTATCTACTAGGGTTTTACTGTCTGGATTCCATAGCAAAACGTGTTTTCTTTCAAAGAGTTTGTCTTTACCTTTCTGTGTGTATGTGTGTGTGTGCACATTAGTTCCTACTTCATAACTAAGCCAGATTTTTGTGAGTAATAGTGATCTCAGATGGGGTGGAAGGAAGAGAACTTTGTAGTTTCCACTGGGGAAAAGGCTGCAGAATGAACTGAACTCATTACATAGAAGTGTCCATGTTGGAGAGTGATGTTATAAAAGCCTCAACACTAGGAGAAACTTAGATCAGAACTCACATCTTGTCAAGCATTAGAAAACATCACCATAACACAGGTCTTTTGGAAGCCAAGCTTCATTAGCTCTGCAGTTCACTGACCCCCCTGGTTCTTGCCTAAAAGAGGGCAGGAAGGATAAGTTTTGTCATTTTTTCTTTCCTATTCAAAAAGCAATTCAATTTCTCCAAAACATCCCTTCTCAGATGTGACTAATCTCGGAAAATATTGATCCCATCCTGTCCCTGTCAGAAAGTTATAACTTCAGAGTACATGAAAATAACAGCTGATCAGAGAACACAATCTTAGCAAAGACAATAAAAATAATACCTGTATAAGAAGCAGACTGTGGGTTCATGCACAAAGTAGAGTACAGGAAAAAAAAAAACAACACCACATTATAAGAAAGAATAAATATATCTTTATAATCATCTTGCAGTAGCAAAACTCTGACTTTAAATTAAAATACCATAAGAAAACATTGCAAACCTATTATGTGGAGAATCAGAATGTTGCCTAATGGCTTTCTCATTGTTCAATGTTATCTCTGTGATGAGTCGCTATTGCTATTGTCAACACTCATTTACACTAGTGGATGCATGTGTACTTGTGTGTGAGGACAGATACACAGAATCTGGTACAGATCCTCAGGTGATGTAAATTCCCATGGCTGTATTGACGTCAGTAAAGATACACTGATTTCCTCCAGCTGACAATTTGTCTTTCTGTATGTAAAAAGCACAGAAGCTAGGTGCTGTTTCAACTTTGCTTTTAGACACTTACGTTAGACAAATGCTCATGTAAATTCCATCTCATACGTGCAAATATACATATTGCCTTGCAGTACACATTTAAGCAGCAGCAGGAGATTAATGCTTCTTCCTATGCTGAAATGTATAAAAAGGACTGCTTCTGATCTGTCTGCCCACTGTTATCTGTAACAATATATCCCCAGTTGCTTTGTTACAGATCTTAAAATATACATAGATGAAAGGGACGGTCCAGCATCAGAAGTCTGTTAAAAATATATTAGGAGGAATTGAACTTTGATTTTAAGACTGTTAGTCCAATGCTCTAAGAGATCTTTCTGCCTCTTAAACAGAAGCCGTTGAGCAGAACAAATCCAATAGAAAACACTCTCATTTTCTTACCTAGAGCTTAACTTAATGAAATTGCAATCTGCGGTATAGATGAATACAAGAATATTATTAGTATGTTTCAGGATACCCTTCTCTGGGGGAAAAAATTACATATAATTTTAAAAAATTGCATGATAGAAAAAGGAAAAATGGTCAAATTTCAGGCTCTGTCTCCATAAATTACTCTTTTCTCATTTGCTCATTTGCTCTTACATGGTTCTATGGAACGCAGACCAAGTAATGATCAGAGGCTACAGGTAATTTGTAATTTGGCTACAATAGAATATATAACTGAGTGACATAAAATTTTCTCTACCTAGCACAAAATACAAAACAATGCATTTGCATCCCTCCATTTAAGCATTAAAAAATGCACATCTTTTGCTGTTGCTTTCAGCCTTGCCTTTTCTTCTTGGAAGGTTAGTATGAGTCTTCGTGACCACAGGCTCTGCTCTAACAGGGCTCAGGACACAGAACCCAGTAGCATCTCTCCAAAGCACAACTAGGCAATATTTCACACAGATTCCTGCCTTGTTACTAACTCTTGAGGCTTCCAGACAGACAGTGAGACTTCCTACAATGGTATTTTTTGGCCTTTTTAGATTTTTTTATCTTGTTCTGGCCAAGATATTGTATGGCACCATACAGGTACTGCCCCTGTGGGTGGAATTCCTCATGTCATCTTTACGAAGCAATTTCAAACCCGTAGTTTCACCCTGAACTCTTCCTAAACTGAGACTTTTTCCTTCTCTTTCTTCATTTGTGATTTCTTGTAATACTGTCATGAATCATTAATTCCACATTCCTTTCCCTGGGACTTTGCAGGCCCTGAAGCAGATGTGATGCAGGTGTGTTCATATTATAAAGAAAGTCTTTGTCGGATTACCATGTGAATGGAACCGGCATGGATATATCCTAAAATGGGACGTATTCACAGAATCTACTTTCTTTTTTCCTCTCATTGTGATCTTTATTTCAGCCTCATCTAAGCAGGGCTTTAGCATCTATGCAGCTATGCCCATGTAAACCTCTGCCATTTGAAACCATCTTACAGCACTGTACTCCAAATAACGTTAGATGGTGAAACTGTGCATTGCTCGCAGAGATCCGCAGAACCCAGGGCAGCACCAATGGAACTACTTCTGTTGCGTGAAAGCTCAAGGGAATTAAACTCTGAAATAGTCTGGGGCAAATATGAATCTAAAAGAATGAAAGCAGAGGGCAAATCACCCAGAGTGAAAGGAATGAGTACCTGGGGTATGGAAGCAATTCAGTGTTCCTCCGTCCCTTCCTTTTTTTTTTTTTTTTTTTTTTTTGCTGGTGCAATGCGCAAATATAGCAAAATATGTTAATAGTAAGCCATAATATTTACACTTATTGTTAGTATCCATTGAAATAAGTGGGATTTTGTCTAACGCCTTTACCCTGGAGATAATCCATAGAATAGAACATTAATGCATAGTTAAAAGGAAAAAATTATGGAAAACAGCACCTCTGAATATGCAATATCTTCAGTTTAAAGTTACATAATTGAGCTTTTGAAATTAAACAAAAATATAGCAAACAGCCTCAGACCACAAAACCAAGTAAGGAAGTCTAACATTGTCTTTTAAAATATGTCTCTCTACTAAGATAAAAAATATTATCCTTTCCCAACACAAAATGAAATAGAATAGGTTTAAACCTAATGCAAATCCATATGAGCTATAAGACCTCTGGGAAAATTTTAGAAAAATTCTTCTAAGAGTTCTGAGAATTTGTTTTGCATGAGGAGATGATCTTACAGAGCAAACACAGACTAATAATTTAAAGGAAGTATTTAGCTTCTTTATGTCGTGCTAGACAAATACTCTTCCTACACCTTGTTTTCAGTGCTGGTGACATAGTTAAGAGAAGACCTGGAATGCTACGCAGAATGCTTGTAAATTGCATCTGTGCCTTTCAATGGAAAGAACTATAATGGAATACTGGCTATTATTCTAATTGAATCAATCAAAGTGAGTTTTCCAGATAATGTACAGGCTTAAAATCTGAAGTCCTTCCATAGGCAGAGTTCCCATCGAGAGAGTTTCACTGTCAAAAAGACTGCAGGATTCAGGCCATTTAGAGTCAATGTGCTAAATTCAACCCTGTGGCACCTCTCTGATACTCTATGGCCAGCACTGAGGATTGGAAAAGAAAGTAGTTTCCTGATAAAGAAGGGAAGGAACATTTATGCTCACATTTGACGATACTTTGGGATGGTCCCTTAAGACAGGAGGCTGCCTAGTAAGGGTGATCTAAGCTATGCTAATTTGGCAACCTGTATTTTTGAAGCAAAACATTCCATGACGAATGACCTTATTTTTTTGTTTTTAAAGCTGTGAGGTGCTTATGCAATAGATTCCTAAGGTAGAAAGAGACAGATGCCGTGGAATAATAATCAGCCTAATTCTTGCTGAGAATCTCTGCAAAACCTTTCCGCTTGTCTCTCCTTTCACAGGTAAGCTCTAAGTACTACCGCTCACACACAAAATGCAGCAATAATCAGCGTGCCTCTGCAAAACTCAGGAATTCTTCTCTTCTAGAGGAGGATTTATGTTTTTTTCTCTTTAAAAAATGCATTTAAACAGCAACAACTTATTAAAGAAATGTAATAATGAAAATAAGACTCAACTTTTCCTTAAAAGAAGAGATGATTTTGTTGTGGTTTTTTTTGCAAGCCCCTTACAGAAGACTGCCCTACTTGATGTGAATAGTCACGCGTGCCCAAAAGCTCAGCTCCTCACTTCTATCCAGGGCTTGATGTGAGCTGGGCTGCAAAAACCTCAGTCCTAGCTCAAAATGAGCAAAATCCATGCATTGTGTCTGAGGTGAGAAGGGGCATCACTAGTACATTTAAACACGCTGACCAGAACCCCCTGTTTTGTGATGCAGAGGAAATTCCATTACTAGGTAGTGACAGACAGGCACCGCCTGGGTGCTGCTTTCGCCACTAATTTCAGCCACTGCATCTCATCAGGTTAAAATATAATTTCTGATCTGTTTAGAGTGGCCATTTTCTGTAGCAAACAGCCAGCTCCTATGCTCTAGGCTAAGGAGAAAAAATAGAGCACATTGAATTTCAGGGTTCACAATACAGGGAAAAAACATGTTCAGATTCAGGGAGGAAGGAAGGGAGTGCAGATACCTAATCTGTGTAAGTATCAAAATATGCGTCCCCTGCTGTCACACGGAATCCAAAATACAACTCTCAGGTTGGCCAGCTGGATCACAAGGGATATTGGGCATGCTGTCAAATAGGTGGCAAAAGATCCTCCACATACAAGTTGTTGTTAAGTTAGATTTTGCAGTCTCTTTGATTTCCTTCTAACAGTCAGAGATGAGAGGGGATGAAACCCAGTAAACACAATCAATGGGGAAAAGAAAAAAACCTGCAGGAGTGAGAAATGTGGACTGTTTTGCATCTTTCAAATTTCCTTTTCTATACAAAGGTTTTGGTTTGCCTAAGCTATAGAAAGAAACAGAAGCAGTCTATTTTAATCTTCCCGAGTGAAGAGCGCTGCAGGGATTGCTCTGTTATCCCCAGCAGCAGCCTTGACTTTCCACAAAAAGGATACATCTACCTATCTATCTATCTATCTATTTATCATACAGACTATGATATGAAATGTCAGCAGTCAACAGTGTTCTTAATGCACATCTCTGTGCCTCTGGATATGAAGAAAAGGTCCGCAATTCTTCCCTCAGTCAAATCCCACAGCAAAAACCTCAGATAGGGAGGTATTTAGACTTATGCACAAAAATTGATTCTTCAATCTGTCTAATGACGTATGTTAGAAACTCTGTTCGGAAGAAACGAAAGCCGTTGTTGATACGATGGTTCTAACAGAGCCTTCACTGCAGAGATTCACTATTTAAGAAACAGTGAGGTTGATTATGTATTTTTATACGGGTTTCTTACTGTTTTGACTCGAGTGACTTAAACTAAGCTATTCTGGGTTTACAGAAGCCGGCATGAGCTCTGGATCTGGCCCTATGCTGTGTCCTTTTAAAACTTCATTCATTGCATGCTGAATAAGGGCCAGATCCTGCAAATGCAAATGCTTACAATCTATCTCAATATTCTCTGTATTAATCACAACATTTCCTTTAAGTTGTGATTGCGACATTGACTCATTACAGTGCAGTATTTTAGGAGCGTGGACCTGTCTTTTGGTATTCAAGCATGCCCTCACTGTACATAATCCTTTAATAGTGTTTTCTCAATAGTAATTTCACCGATGATTTTCACAGAATCACGTGATAGATGCCTTGCTTTTATGAAGTGTTGTAACTCCACTCAACACCAGCTGAAAATCCAGCAACATGTCATAGTTACGCTTCTGCGTTCAAAGCCAACATGAGAGGGGGCCCTTTTATTTAAAGTGTCAAAGGAGATAAAGAAAACATTTTGCACTATACATTGTGCTGCATACTTTATTTGTTTTTGACATGACTACAAGCAAAACAATAGGGCTCATTCTAGGAAAGAAACGTGGATCTAGTTTTACTACTTTCTTTAGCTTCTTTCTTACGTAAAAGAAGCCACATCAGAAACTGTCCTCCTTCTCTTCTTAACTTCACTACCTGGATTCAAGCAGAATACATTCCCCTGCTTTCAAAGTGCCTAAACATAGCCCGGTACAGCTGTAATTACCAGCTGGTGAACCGATGACATATACTGGACATCTAACCCAAGAAAATGTGACTCTCCAATAGTAGCCCCTTCCACCAGCTATCATCAGGAATGCTCATCCTTGTTTACTAGACACGCATGCACGTAGAGCATTATCAGTATTCAGCTCTAGTATGAAGCTTTCTTCACTGGGGAGGAAAGACCAGCAAAAATACTTTGTCCTTTTGAGGAGGTGGATCATTATCAGGTGCCACTCACCAAAAAAATATACGTTAAGGCAACCGACACAGAAGCGTGATGTGCATCGTGTATGACAAATATACGTACAGCGTCTGTATCTCTCTGAACCCACACACATCACGTGCGGCATAATGCATACCCAAGACCCTTACATCAGTGAGGGCAGGAAATCCCAGCTCTCGGGAAGGAGTGGGGATTTTCCTTCCCGGGTTGATGCCTTTTTGACAGGTACCGGTGACTTAAGGCAAACAGAAGCTGCCGTCCTTAGCAAAGCTTCTCGCCGCCTGGGCTGCACCGCACTCACCTCCTCAGCGACCGATTTATTTATGACAGTCAATGAGGGCACGGTGCTGCGTGTGAGCAGCGCGGTGAGCGGCCCGCAGACACCCGCACCTGCACACGGCAGCGGCGCGCCGGGGCAGAACAGCGCTCGGAGCGGAGCCCGGCTCCGACCCGCGCTCTGCCCGCTCTCCCAGGGAGGGATTCCCCACCCGCCCCCACGCCGCCCCCTCGGCCCTCTTCACTCACTCCGGTCTCCGGCTCAGGATGCCTTTGCCGATGGCCTGGGGGGCCTTGTGCTGGAGCAGCGCGGAGCAGCAGCCCTTCTCCCTGCCGTCCTTCTCGGCGGGGTGCTGGTGGGGCTGCGCAGCGGGATGCTGGTGCCCGGCGGCCCGGCCCGGCCCCGCGGGTGCCGCTTTGCCCGAGGGCTGCGGCGCCGGGAGCTGTTGGTGGTGCTGGAGCGGCTCGG